>NC_069503.1:1156026105-1156088605 GCF_027579735.1 Bombina bombina | reverse complement strand
TAAATATCCTGTGGCTGTCACATGACCCTCTACATATCCTGTGGTTGTCACATGACCCTCTACATATCCTGTGGTTGTCGCTTTAACCTATACATATCCTGGAGTTGTCGCATGACCCTCTACATATCCTGTGGTTGTCACATGACCCTCTACATATCCTGCGGTTGTCACATGACCCTCTACATATCCTGTGGGTGTCACATGGCCCTCTACATATCCTGTGGTTGTTGCTTTAACCTATACATATCCTGCGGTTGTCACATGACCCTCTACATATCCTGTGGGTGTCACATGGCCCTCTACATATCCTGTGGTTGTTGCTTTAACCTATACATATCCTGCGGTTGTCACATGACCCTCTACATATCCTGTGGGTATCACATGGCCCTCTACATATCCTGTGGTTGTTGCTTTAACCTATACATATCCTGCGGTTGTCACATGACCCTCTACATATCCTGTGGGTGTCACATGACCCTCTACATATCCTGTGGTTGTCACATGACCCTCTACATATCCTGTGGGTGTCACATGACCCTCTACATATCCTGTGGGTGTCACATGGCCCTCTACATATCCTGTGGGTGTCACATGACCCTCTACATATCCTGTGGGTGTCACATGACCCTCTACATATCCTGTGGGTGTCACATGGCCCTCTACATATCCTGTGGGTGTCACATGGCCCTCGACATATCCTGTGGGTGTCACATGGCCCTCTACATATCCTGTGGGTGTTGCTTTAACCTATACATATCCTGTGGGTGTCACATGGCCCTCTACATATCCTGTGGGTGTTGCTTTAACCTATACATATCCTGTGGTTGTCACATGACCCTCTACATATCCTGGAGTTGTCAGATGACCCTCTACATATCCTGTGGTTGTCACATGGCCCTCTACATATCCTGGAGTTGTCAGATGACCCTCTACATATCCTGGAGTTGTCAGATGACCCTCTACATATCCTGTGGTTGTCACATGACCCTCTACATATCCTGGAGTTGTCAGATGACCCTCTACATATCCTGGAGTTGTCAGATGACCCTCTACATATCCTGTGGTTGTCACATGACCCTCTACATATCCTGGAGTTGTCAGATGACCCTCGACATATCCTGTGGTTGTCACATGGCCCTCTACATATCCTGGAGTTGTCAGATGACCCTCTACATATCCTGGAGTTGTCAGATGACCCTCTACATATCCTGTGGTTGTCACATGACCCTCTACATATCCTGGAGTTGTCAGATGACCCTCTACATATCCTGGAGTTGTCAGATGACCCTCTACATATCCTGTGGTTGTCACATGACCCTCTACATATCCTGGAGTTGTCAGATGACCCTCTACATATCCTGGAGTTGTCAGATGACCCTCTACATATCCTGTGGTTGTCACATGACCCTCTACATATCCTGGAGTTGTCAGATGACCCTCGACATATCCTGTGGTTGTCACATGGCCCTCTACATATCCTGGAGTTGTCAGATGACCCTCTACATATCCTGGAGTTGTCAGATGACCCTCTACATATCCTGTGGTTGTCACATGACCCTCTACATATCCTGGAGTTGTCAGATGACCCTCTACATATCCTGGAGTTGTCAGATGACCCTCGACATATCCTGTGGTTGTTACATGGCCCTCTACATATCCTGGAGTTGTCAGATGACCCTCTACATATCCTGGAGTTGTCAGATGACCCTCTACATATCCTGTGGTTGTCACATGACCCTCTACATATCCTGGAGTTGTCAGATGACCCTCTACATATCCTGGAGTTGTCAGATGACCCTCTACATATCCTGTGGTTGTCACATGGCCCTCTACATATCCTGTGGTTGTTGCTTTAACCTATACATATCCTGCGGTTGTCACATGACCCTCTACATATCCTGTGGGTGTCACATGGCCCTCTACATATCCTGTGGTTGTTGCTTTAACCTATACATATCCTGCGGTTGTCACATGACCCTCTACATATCCTGTGGGTGTCACATGACCCTCTACATATCCTGTGGTTGTCACATGACCCTCTACATATCCTGTGGGTGTCACATGACCCTCTACATATCCTGTGTGTGTCACATGGCCCTCTACATATCCTGTGGGTGTCACATGACCCTCTACATATCCTGTGGGTGTCACATGGCCCTCTACATATCCTGTGGGTGTCACATGGCCCTCTACATATCCTGTGGGTGTCACATGGCCCTCTACATATCCTGTGGGTGTTGCTTTAACCTATACATATCCTGTGGGTGTCACATGGCCCTCTACATATCCTGTGGGTGTTGCTTTAACCTATACATATCCTGTGGTTGTCACATGACCCTCTACATATCCTGGAGTTGTCAGATGACCCTCTACATATCCTGTGGTTGTCACATGGCCCTCTACATATCCTGGAGTTGTCAGATGACCCTCTACATATCCTGGAGTTGTCAGATGACCCTCTACATATCCTGTGGTTGTCACATGACCCTCTACATATCCTGGAGTTGTCAGATGACCCTCTACATATCCTGGAGTTGTCAGATGACCCTCTACATATCCTGTGGTTGTCACATGACCCTCTACATATCCTGGAGTTGTCAGATGACCCTCGACATATCCTGTGGTTGTCACATGGCCCTATACATATCCTGGAGTTGTCAGATGACCCTCTACATATCCTGGAGTTGTCAGATGACCCTCTACATATCCTGTGGTTGTCACATGACCCTCTACATATCCTGGAGTTGTCAGATGACCCTCTACATATCCTGGAGTTGTCAGATGACCCTCTACATATCCTGTGGTTGTCACATGACCCTCTACATATCCTGGAGTTGTCAGATGACCCTCTACATATCCTGGAGTTGTCAGATGACCCTCTACATATCCTGCGGTTGTCACATGGCCCTCTACATATCCTGGAGTTGTCCGATGACCCTCTACATATCCTGGAGTTGTCAGATGACCCTCTACATATCCTGCGGTTGTCACATGGCCCTCTATAAATCGTTGGTTAATGTAAATATGGAAGCTACTTGTCTTGCTAACTAGTGTTACAGCTATGAAATAATGTAAAAAAAAAAAAGCAATTTGTGTGACTGGTGCGGTTGTGTGTTTACTTCTAAACACGGGTTTCTTCTATCAGTGAGCATTCAGGAAGTGGGGGACAGGTTATTCCGGTCTTGCAAAATAAAAATGTCCCCACTACTATTTAACACTCTCAGACGCACATGCTCATTAACACTCCCATAAGGGAACCTCACTAACTTGATGTGCTTCTCATTGGTCAGGAACTGGACCACTGCTTCCTTATTCACTTCCTGCCACAACAGCTCAACAGACTTCACATCGACCACATCTGGCTGCAGGAACAGCTGCCGAACCGCCACATACGGAAAATCTCCAGAGAATGTTTGTTTCTGCCATAGACAAGGAGACAGCAAAGCTGTGAGACAGCATAGAGAGATTACAGGAGAGCTGTGAGACCGCATAGGGAGAATACAGGAGAGTCGTGAGAAAGCATAAAGAGAGTAAAGGAGAGCTGTGAGACAGCATCGGGAGAGTACCGGAGAGCTGTAAGACAGCATAGGGAGAATACAGGAGAGCTGTAAGACAGCATAGGGAGAATACAGGAGAGCTGTGAGACAGCATAGTGAGAATACAGGAGAGCTGTGAGACAGCATAGTGAGAATACAGGAGAGTCGTGAGACAGTATAGAGAGAATACAGGAGAGCTGTGAGACAGTATAGAGAGAATACAGGAGAGCTGTGAGACAGTATAGAGAGAATACAGGAGAGCTGTGAGACAGTATAGAGAGAATACAGGAGAGCTGTGAGACAGCATAGTGAGAGTACAGGAGAGCTGTGAGACAGCATAGAGAGAATACAGGAGAGTCGTGAGACAGTATAGAGAGAATACAGGAGAGCTGTGAGACAGCATAGAGAGAGTACAGGAGAGCTGTGAGACAGCATAGGGAGAATACAGGAGAGCTGTGAGACAGCATAGGGAGAATACAGGAGAGTCGTGAGACAGCATAGTGAGAGTACAGGAGAGCTGTGAGACTGCATAGAGAGAATACAGGAGAGTCGTGAGACAGTATAGAGAGAATACAGGAGAGCTGTGAGACAGCATAGAGAGAGTACAGGAGAGCTGTGAGACTGCATAGAGAGAATACAGGAGAGTCGTGAGACAGTATAGAGAGAATACAGGAGAGCTGTGAGACTGCATAGAGAGAATACAGGAGAGTCGTGAGACAGTATAGAGAGAATACAGGAGAGCTGTGAGACAGCATAGGGAGAATACAGGAGAGCTGTGAGACAGCATAGTGAGAATACAGGAGAGCTGTGAGACAGCATAGTGAGAGTACAGGAGAGCTGTGAGACAGTATAGAGAGAATACAGGAGAGCTGTGAGACAGCATAGAGAGAGTACAGGAGAGCTGTGAGACAGCATAGGGAGAATACAGGAGAGCTGTGAGACAGCATAGTGAGAGTACAGGAGAGCTGTGAGACAGCATAGTGAGAGTACAGGAGAGCTGTGAGACTGCATAGAGAGAATACAGGAGAGTCGTGAGACAGTATAGAGAGAATACAGGAGAGCTGTGAGACAGCATAGAGAGAGTACAGGAGAGCTGTGAGACAGCATAGGGAGAATACAGGAGAGCTGTGAGACAGCATAGGGAGAATACAGGAGAGCTGTGAGACAGCATAGAGAGAGTACAGGAGAGCTGTGAGACAGCATAGGGAGAATACAGGAGAGCTGTGAGACAGCATAGGGAGAATACAGGAGAGCTGTGAGACAGCATAGGGAGAATACAGGAGAGTCGTGAGACAGTATAGAGAGAATACAGGAGAGCTGTGAGACAGCATAGGGAGAATACAGGAGAGCTGTGAGACAGCATAGTGAGAATACAGGAGAGCTGTGAGACAGTATAGAGAGAATACAGGAGAGCTGTGAGACAGCATAGGGAGAATACAGGAGAGTCGTGAGACAGCATAGAGAGAATACAGGAGAGCTGTGAGACAGCATCGGGAGAATACAGGAGAGCTGTGAGACCGCATAGAGAGATTACAGGAGAGTCAAGAGACAGTATAGAGAGAATACAGGAGAGCTGTGAGACAGTATAGGGAGAGTACCGGAGAGCTGTGAGACCGCATCGGGAGAATACAGGAGAGTCATGAGACAGTATAGAGAGAATACAGGAGAGCTGTGAGACAGCATATAGAGAGTACAGAAGAGCTGTGAGACCGCATAGGGAGAATACAGGAGAGCCGTGAGAAAGCATATAGAGAGTACAGAAGAGCTGTGAGACCGCATAGGGAGAATACAGGAGAGCCGTGAGAAAGCATATAGAGAGTACAGAAGAGCTGTGAGACCGCATAGAGAGAATACAGGAGAGCCGTGAGAAAGCATATAGAGAGTACAGAAGAGCTGTGAGACCGCATAGGGAGAATACAGGAGAGCTGTGAGACCGCATAGAGAGATTACAGGAGAGTCAAGAGACAGTATAGAGAGAATACAGGAGAGCTGTGAGACAGCATCGGGAGAGTACCGGAGAGCTGTGAGACAGCATAGGGAGCGTACAAGAGAGCTGTGAGACAGCATAGGGAGAATACAGGAGAGCTGTGAGACTGCATAGAGAGATTACAGGAGAGCTGTGAGACCGCATAGGGAGATTACAGGAGAGCTGTGAGACTGCATAGGGAGAATACAGGAGAGCTGTGAGACAGTATAGAGAGAGTACAGGAGAGCTGTGAGACAGCATAGGGAGAATACAGGAGAGCTGTGAGACAGTATAGAGAGAGTACAGGAGAGCTGTGAGACAGCATAGGGAGATTACAGGAGAGCTGTGAGACCGCATAGGGAGATTACAGGAGAGCTGTGAGACCGCATAGGGATATTAAAGGAGAGCTGTGAGACTGCATAGGGAGAATACAGAAGAGCTGTGAGACAGTATAGAGAGAGTACAGGAGAGTCGTGAGACAGCATCGGGAGAGTACCGGAGAGCTGTGAGACAGCATAGAGAGAGTACAGAAGAGCTGTGAGACATCATAGAGAGAGTACCGGAGAGCTGTGAGACAGCATAGAGAGAGTACAGAAGAGCTGTGAGACATCATAGAGAGATTACAGGAGAGCTGTGAGACCGCATAGGGAGATTACAGGAGAGCTGTGAAACTGCATAGGGAGAATACAGGAGAGCTGTGAGACAGTATAGAGAGAATACAGGAGAGCCCTGAGACAGCATAGAGAGAGTACAGGAGAGCTGTGAGACAGCATAGAGAGAGTACAGGAGAGCTCTGAGACAGCATAGAGAGAGTACAGGAGAGCTGTGAGACCGCATAGGGAGAGTACAGGAGAGCTGTGAGACAGTATAGAGAGATTACAGGAGAGCTGTGAGACAGCATAGAGAGAATACAGGAGAGCTGTGAGACAGTATAGAGAGAGTACAGGAGAGCCCTGAGACAGCATAGAGAGAGTACAGGAGAGCCCTGAGACAGCATAGAGAGAGTACAGGAGAGCTGTGAGACAGTATAGAGAGATTACAGGAGAGCCCTGAGACAGCATAGAGAGAGTACAGGAGAGCCCTGAGACAGCATAGAGAGAGTACAGGAGAGCTGTGAGACCGCATAGAGAGAGTACAGGAGAGCCCTGAGACAGCATAGAGAGAGTACAGGAGAGCTGTGAGACAGCATAGAGAGAGTACAGGAGAGCCCTGAGACAGCATAGAGAGATTACAGGAGAGCTGTGAGACAGCATAGAGAGAGTACAGGAGAGCTGTGAGACAGCATCGGGAGAGTAAAGGAGAGATGTGAGACAGAATAGAGAGAATACAGGAGAGCTGTGAGACAGCATAGGGAGAATACAGGAGAGCTGTGAGACCGCATATGGAGAATACAGGAGAGCTGTGAGACAGTATAGAGAGAGTACAGGAGAGCTGTGAGACAGTAATGAGAGAGAATACAGGAGAGCTGTGAGACAGCATAGGGAGAATACAGGAGAGCTGTGAGACAGCATAGAGAGAATACAGGAGAGCTGTGAGACAGTATAGAGAGATTACAGGAGAGCTGTGAGACAGCATAGAGAGATTACAGGAGAGTCGTGAGACAGTATAGAGAGATTACAGGAGAGCTGTGAGACAGTATAGAGAGATTACAGGAGAGCTGTGAGACAGCATAGGGAGAGTACAGGAGAGCTGTGAGACAGTATAGAGAGAATACAAGAGAGCTGTGAGACAGTATAGAGAGAATACAGGAGAGCTGTGAGACAGCATAGGGAGAATACAGGAGAGTCGTGAGACAGTATAGAGAGATTACAGGAGAGCTGTGAGACAGTATAGAGAGATTACAGGAGAGCTGTGAGACAGCATAGGGAGAGTACAGGAGAGCTGTGAGACAGTATAGAGAGAATACAGGAGAGCTGTGAGACAGTATAGAGAGAATACAGGAGAGCTGTGAGACAGTATAGAGAGAGTACAGGAGAGCTGTGAGACAGCATAGGGAGAATACAGGAGAGTCGTGAGACAGCATAGAGAGATTACAGGAGAGCTGTGAGACAGCATAGGGAGAATACAGGAGAGTCGTGAGACAGTATAGAGAGATTACAGGAGAGCTGTGAGACAGTATAGAGAGAATACAGGAGAGCTGTGATACAGTATAGAGAGATTACAGGAGAGCTGTGAGACAGTATAGAGAGAGTACAGGAGAGCTGTGAGACAGTATAGAGAGAATACAGGAGAGCTGTGATACAGTATAGAGAGATTACAGGAGAGCTGTGAGACAGTATAGAGAGAGTACAGGAGAGCTGTGAGACAGTATAGAGAGATTACAGGAATGCTGTGAGACAGTATAGAGAGAATACAGGAGAGCTGTGAGACAGCATAGGGAGAATACAGGAGAGCTGTGAGACAGCATAGGGAGAATACAGGAGAGCTGTGAGACAGCATAGGGAGAATACAGGAGAGCTGTGAGACAGTATAGAGAGAATACAGGAGAGCTGTGAGACAGCATAGGGAGAATACAGGAGAGCTGTGAGACAGTATAGGGAGAATACAGGAGAGCTGTGAGACTGCATAGGGAGAATACAGGAGAGCTGTGAGACAGTATAGGGAGAATACAGGAGAGCTGTGAGACAGCATAGGGAGAATACAGGAGAGCTGTGAGACAGTATAGGGAGAATACAGGAGAGCTGTGAGACAGCATAGGGAGAATACAGGAGAGCTGTGAGACAGTATAGAGAGATTACAGGAATGCTGTGAGACAGTATAGGGAGAATACAGGAGAGCTGTGAGACAGTATAGAGAGAATACAGGAGAGCTGTGAGACAGTATAGAGAGAATACAGGAGAGCTGTGATACAGTATAGAGAGATTACAGGAAAGCTGTGAGACAGTATAGAGAGAATACAGGAGAGCTGTGAGACAGTATAGAGAGAATACAGGAGAGCTGTGAGACAGTATAGAGAGAGTACAGGAGAGCTGTGAGACAGTATAGAGAGAATACAGGAGAGCTGTGAGACAGTATAGAGAGATTACAGGAGAGCTGTGAGACAGCATAGAGAGAATACAGGAGAGCTGTGAGACAGTATAGAGAGAATACAGGAGAGCTGTGAGACAGTATAGAGAGAATACAGGAGTGTCGTGAGACAGTATAGAGAGAGTACAGGAGAGCTGTGAGACAGCATAGGGAGAATACAGGAGAGTCGTGAGACAGTATAGAGAGAGTACAGGAGAGCTGTGAGACAGTATAGAGAGATTACAGGAGAGCTGTGAGACAGCATAGAGAGAATACAGGAGAGCTGTGAGACAGTATAGAGAGAATATAGGAGAGCTGTGAGACAGCATAGGGAGAATACAGGAGAGTCGTGAGACAGTATAGAGAGAGTACAGGAGAGCTGTGAGACAGCATAGGGAGAATACAGGAGAGCTGTGAGACAGCATAGAGTACAGGAGAGCTGTGAGACAGTATAGAGAGAATACAGGAGAGCTGTGAGACTGCATCGTGAGAATACAGGAGAGCTGTGAGACAGCATAGGGAGAATACAGGAGAGCTGTGAGACAGCATAGTGAGAATACAGGAGAGCTGTGAGACAGTATAGAGAGAATACAGGAGAGCTGTGAGACAGTATAGAGAGATTACAGGAGAGCTGTGAGACAGCATAGAGAGAATACAGGAGAGCTGTGAGACAGTATAGAGAGATTACAGGAGAGCTGTGAGACAGCATAGAGAGAATACAGGAGAGCTGTGAGACAGTATAGAGAGAATACAGGAGAGCTGTGAGACAGTATAGAGAGATTACAGGAGAGCTGTGAGACCGCATAGGGAGAATACAGGAGAGTCGTGAGACAGTATAGAGAGAGTACAGGAGAGCTGTGAGACAGCATAGGGAGAATACAGGAGAGCTGTGAGACAGCATAGAGAGAATACAGGAGAGTCGTGAGACAGTATAGAGAGAGTACAGGAGAGCTGTGAGACAGCATAGGGAGAATACAGGAGAGTCGTGAGACAGTATAGAGAGAGTACAGGAGAGCTGTGAGACAGTATAGAGAGATTACAGGAGAGCTGTGAGACAGCATAGAGAGAATACAGGAGAGCTGTGAGACAGTATAGAGAGAATATAGGAGAGCTGTGAGACAGCATAGGGAGAATACAGGAGAGTCGTGAGACAGTATAGAGAGAGTACAGGAGAGCTGTGAGACAGCATAGGGAGAATACAGGAGAGCTGTGAGACAGCATAGGGAGAATACAGGAGAGCTGTGAGACAGTATAGAGAGAGTACAGGAGAGCTGTGAGACAGCATAGGGAGAATACAGGAGAGCTGTGAGACAGCATAGGGAGAATACAGGAGAGCTGTGAGACAGTATAGGGAGAATACAGGAGAGCTGTGAGACAGCATAGGGAGAATACAGGAGAGCTGTGAGACAGTATAGAGAGATTACAGGAGAGCTGTGAGACAGTATAGAGAGATTACAGGAGAGCTGTGAGACAGTATAGAGAGATTACAGGAGAGCTGTGAGACAGTATAGAGAGAGTACAGGAGAGCTGTGAGACTGCATAGAGAGAGTACAGGAGAGCTGTGAGACAGCATAGAGAGAATACAGGAGAGCTGTGAGACTGCATCGTGAGAATACAGGAGAGCTGTGAGACAGTATAGAGAGAGTACAGGAGAGCTGTGAGACAGCATAGAGTACAGGAGAGCTGTGAGACAGCATAGGGAGAATACAGGAGAGCTGTGAGACAGTATAGAGAGAATACAGGAGAGCTGTGAGACAGTATAGAGAGAATACAGGAGAGCTGTGAGACAGTATAGAGAGAATACAGGAGAGCTGTGAGACAGTATAGAGAGAATACAGGAGAGCTGTGAGACTGCATAGGGAGAATACAGGAGAGCTGTGAGACAGCATAGGGA
The DNA here is from genome assembly GCF_027579735.1 of Bombina bombina. NCBI lineage: Eukaryota > Metazoa > Chordata > Amphibia > Anura > Bombinatoridae > Bombina > Bombina bombina. The sequence continues at coordinate 1,156,078,203 of NC_069503.1, read as the reverse complement.
GAATACAGGAGAGCTGTGAGACAGTATAGAGAGAATACAGGAGAGCTGTGAGACAGCATAGGGAGAGTACAGGAGAGCTGTGAGACAGCATAGGGAGAGTACAGGAGAGCTGTGAGACAGCATAGGGAGAATACAGGAGAGCTGTGAGACAGCATAGGGAGAATACAGGAGAGCTGTGAGACAGTATAGAGAGAATACAGGAGAGCTGTGAGACAGCATCGGGAGAATACAGGAGAGCTGTGAGACAGCATAGGGAGAATACAGGAGAGCTGTGAGACAGTATAGAGAGAATACAGGAGAGCTGTGAGACAGCATAGAGAGAATACAGGAGAGCTGTGAGACAGCATAGAGAGAGTACAAGAGAGCCATGAGACAGCATAAGGAGAGTACAGGAGAGCTGTGAGACAGCAGAGAGAGAGGAGAGTAGTGCTATGAGCAGAAGAGAGAGAGGAGAGTAGTGCTGTGAGACAGCAGAGAGAGAGGAGAGTAGTAATGTGAGACAGCAGAGAGAGAGAAGAGTAGTGCTGTGAGACAGCAGAGAGAGAGGAGAGTAGTGCTGTGAGACAGCAGAGAGAGAGAGGAGAGTAGTGCTGTGAGACAGCAGAGAGAGAGAAGAGTAGTGCTGTGAGACAGCAGAGAGAGAGGAGAGTAGTGCTGTGAGACAGCAGAGAGAGAGGAGAGTAGTGCTGTGAGACAGCAGAGAGAGAGAGGAGAGTAGCGCTGTGAGACAGCAGAGAGAGAGGAGAGTAGTGCTGTGAGACAGCAGAGAGAGAGGAGAGTAGTGCTGCGAGACAGCAGAGAGAGAGGAGAGTAGTGCTGTGAGACAGCAGAGAGAGAGGAGAGTAGTGCTGTGAGACAGCAGAGAGAGAGGAGAGTAGTGCTGTGAGACAGCAGAGAGAGAGGAGAGTAGCGCTGTGAGACAGCAGAGAGAGAGGAGAGTAGTGCTGTGAGACAGCAGAGAGAGAGGAGAGTAGTGCTGTGAGACAGCAGAGAGAGAGAGAAGAGTAGTGCTGTGAGACAGCAGAGAGAGAGAGGAGAGTAGTGCTGTGAGACAGCAGAGAGAGAGGAGAGTAGTGCTGTGAGACAGCAGAGAGAGAGGAGAGTAGTGCTGTGAGACAGCAGAGAGAGAGGAGAGTAGTGTTGTGAGACAGCAGAGAGAGAGAAGAGTAGTGCTGTGAGACAGCAGAGAGAGAGGAGAGTAGTGCTGTGAGACAGCAGAGAGAGAGGAGAGTAGTGCTGTGAGACAGCAGAGAGAGAAGAGAGTAGTGCTGTGAGACAGCAGAGAGAGAGGAGAGTAGTGATGTGAGACAGTAGAGAGAGAGGAGAGTAGCGCTGTGAGACAGTAGAGAGAGAGGAGAGTAGTGCTGTGAGACAGAAGAGAGAGAAGAGTATTGCTGTGAGACAGCAGAGAGAGAGGAGAGTAGTGCTGTGAGACAGAAGAGAGAGGAGAGTAGCACTGTGAGACAGCAGAGAGAGAGGAGAGAAGTGCTGTGAGACAGAAGAGTGAGGAGTAGTGCTGTGAGACAGTAGAGAGAGAGGAGAGTAGTGATGTGAGACAGTAGAGAGAGAGGAGAGTAGTGCTGTGAGACAGCAGAGAGAGAGGAGAGTAGCAATGTGAGACAGTAGAGAGAGAGGAGAGTAGCGCTGTGAGACAGCAGAGAGAGAGGAGAGTAGCGCTGTGAGACAGCAGAGAGAGAGGAGAGTAGCGCTGTGAGACAGCAGAGAGAGAGGAGAGTAGCGCTGTGAGACAGCAGAGAGAGAGGAGAGTAGTGCTGTGAGACAGAAGAGAGAGAGGAGAGTAGCGCTGTGAGACAGAAGAGAGAGGAGAGTAGCGCTGTGAGACAGAAGAGAGAGAGGAGAGTAGCGCTGTGAGACAGAAGAGAGAGAGGAGAGTAGCGCTGTGAGACAGAAGAGAGAGGAGAGTATTGCTGTGAGACAGCAGAGAGAGAGGAGAGTAGTGCTGTGAGACAGAAGAGAGAGTAGAGTAGCACTGTGAGACAGCAGAGAGAGAATATTGAGAGACAACAGTTTTAAGAGAGAGGAACTATTCTGAAAAGGCTGAACAGAATGAGATTAAACAGTAAGGGTCAGATTACAAGTGGAGTGCTATTTAATGCTTCCGCTTGAGCGTTAACTGCACTAGAAGTAAGCTTGCGCTTAACTGTTAATGCGCCACTCGTAATTCGGCCCTACATTTTTCTTCAATTATTTAAATAAATCAAACAGTTTTTAACAACTTTACAATTTACTTCTATTATCTAATTTGCTTCATTCTCTTTGTATACTTTTTTGAAAGAGCAGTAATTAACTACTGGAAGCCAATGACAAGAGGTATATGTGCAGCAACCAATGAGCAGCCTCTTAGCCTACCTAGGTATACTTTTCAACAAAAGATACAAAGAAAATAGGAATATATTTGGAAATTATTTAAAATTGCATGCTCTATCTGAATCATGAAAGTAAAAACGTATGTCCCTTTAAGTAACGCTAAGTGAGAGAGGCAAGCGTCTAATAGGCATGAGTCCTGGGCCTCGCCTGTAATTAATAACCATATGCTCTTCTCACCTGAGGACTGAGGGCCCCTAGTATTCGCTCAATGCTCCCATGTTCCTGCATCATGCGCAGCGCCTTCTTGGGACCCAGTCCTCTAATCTTGCCAGAGTAGTCGCAGCCCAATAGGATACACAGGTCCACAAACTGCAGGAATATCAGACAGGAAACATCATCACAATGTCACAAGTTGTACTTGCCGCAGATACGATTATTACCGGCTGCGGCACACGATTATTACCGGCTGCGGCACATTTCTGTTACCCTGTCACAGCTGACAAATTCATGTGAATACTGCTCAAAAAATCATTGTTCATTCATTTTGTATAATTTCCTAAACAGACTGTTTAATACAAGTGGAGCACAATCGTTACTGTTAGACGTGCAAAGGCAATTGCAAGGTTGCAATAAGTTTACTGCTAGAACCAGTATTAAAAGCCAGGCATAAAAAAATACTGCAACCTGGCATTTTTTAGCTGGCAGGTAGGTGGAGCTAGAGAGTAAGCCAGTGCAGGTGTTCTGTATTATTCCCCGACTGCGTTACGTTTCCCTACCTCCGGCCACACCTCCAAAATAGTTTCAGACGGTTGTTCACGCATGCGCTTACTGCAGCATTCGTACAATAAAATTGAAAATTACACTAAAGAGCACGCATTTGCCGACTGCGCCCATGCCGCAGTCGGCAAATATTATAGAACAATTTGGGCACTAGCTGGGTGGCATACAAATGGATCGTACTTATCTTTCATAATATAAATAGTTACAAACACTCTGGGGACATGTAAATACCACTGACCAAAAAAGGAGTAAATGAGTGAATGTTTTACATAAAATAAAAAATAATATAAATAATAACAAACATTCCCTTTCATGATGAAACTATAATAAATGCCCATTTTAATTGTGTAGGTCCCCAGAGTGTTTGTAACTATTTATATTATGAAAAATAAGTACAATCCATTTGTATACCGCACAGCTAGTGCCCAAATTATGTAGGTCCCGCTTCTAAAATATTTGCCGACTGCGGTATGGGCGCATGCGTGCTCTTTAGTGTAATTTTCAATTTTATTGTAGGAATGCTGCAGTGATCGTATGCATGAGCAACCGTCTTTGAAACTATTTTGGAGGCGTGGCTGGAGGTAGGCAAACGTAACGCAGTCGGGGAATAATACAGAACACCGGCAGTATAATTCAATAATTCCCTCACAGAGTCAGAGCCCTCCAGTGGCTCATGGTAGAGACTGGAGGTTCCAGGTTCAACTCCAGGCACCCAAGGAGCAGACCGTGCTCTGACAAACGGCTCTTTCTAAAGTAACAAATGATCTGCTATCAGCTAACTCGCAGACCGCGCTCTGACAAACGTCTCTTTCTAAAGTAACAAATGATCTGCTATCAGCTAACTCGCAGACCGTGCTCTGACAAACGGCTCTTTCTAAAGTAACAAATGATCTGCTATCAGCTAACTCGCAGACCGTGCTCTGACAAACGTCTCTTTCTAAAGTAACAAATGATCTGCTATCAGCTAACTCGCAGACCGTGCTGTAACAAACGTCTCTTTCTAAAGTAACAAATGATCTGCTATCAGCTAACTCGCAGACCGTGCTCTGACAAACGGCTCTTTCTAAAGTAACAAATGATCTGCTATCAGCTAACTCGCAGACCGTGCTCTGACAAACGTCTCTTTCTAAAGTAACAAATGATCTGCTATCAGCTAACTCGCAGACCGCGCTCTGACAAACGGCTCTTTCTAAAGTAACAAATGATCTGCTATCAGCTAACTCGCAGACCGTGCTCTGACAAACGGCTCTTTCTAAAGTAACAAATGATCTGCTATCAGCTAACTCGCAGACCGTGCTCTGACAAACGGCTCTTTCTAAAGTAACAAATGATCTGCTATCAGCTAACTCGCAGACCGTGCTCTGACAAACGTCTCTTTCTAAAGTAACAAATGATCTGCTATCAGCTAACTCGCAGACCGTGCTCTGACAAACGTCTCTTTCTAAAGTAACAAATGATCTGCTATCAGCTAACTCGCAGACCGTGCTCTGACAAACGGCTCTTTCTAAAGTAACAAATGATCTGCTATCAGCTAACTCGCAGACCGTGCTCTGACAAACGCTCTTTCTAAAGTAACAAATGATCTGCTATCAGCTAACTCGCAGACCGTGCTCTGACAAACGTCTCTTTCTAAAGTAACAAATGATCTGCTGTCAGCTAACTCGCAGACCGTGCTCTGACAAACGTCTCTTTCTAAAGTAACAAATGATCTGCTATCAGCTAACTCGCAGACCGTGCTCTGACAAACGGCTCTTTCTAAAGTAACAAATGATCTGCTATCAGCTAACTCGCAGACCGTGCTCTGACAAACGGCTCTTTCTAAAGTAACAAATGATCTGCTATCAGCTAACTCGCAGACCGCGCTCTGACAAACGGCTCTTTCTAAAGTAACAAATGATCTGCTATCAGCTAACTCGCAGACCGTGCTCTGACAAACGTCTCTTTCTAAAGTAACAAATGATCTGCTATCAGCTAACTCGCAGACCGTGCTCTGACAAACGTCTCTTTCTAAAGTAACAAATGATCTGCTATCAGCTAACTCGCAGACCGTGCTGTAACAAACGGCGATTTCTAAAGTAACAAATGATCTGCTATCAGCTAACTCGCACACCGTGCTCTGACAAACGTCTCTTTCTAAAGTAACAAATGATCTGCTATCAGCTAACTCGCAGACCGTGCTCTGACAAACGTCTCTTTCTAAAGTAACAAATGATCTGCTATCAGCTAACTCGCAGACCGTGCTGTAACAAACGTCTCTTTCTAAAGTAACAAATGATCTGCTATCAGCTAACTCGCAGACCGTGCTCTGACAAACGTCTCTTTCTAAAGTAACAAATGATCTGCTATCATCTAACTCGCAGACCGTGCTCTGACAAACGGCTCTTTCTAAAGTAACAAATGATCTGCTATCAGCTAACTCGCAGACCGTGCTCTGACAAACGTCTCTTTCTAAAGTAACAAATGATCTGCTGTCAGCTAACTCGCAGACCGCGCTCTGACAAACGTCTCTTTCTAAAGTAACAAATGATCTGCTATCAGCTAACTCGCAGACCGTGCTCTGACAAACGGCTCTTTCTAAAGTAACAAATGATCTGCTATCAGCTAACTCGCAGACCGCGCTCTGACAAACGTCTCTTTCTAAAGTAACAAATGATCTGCTATCAGCTAACTCGCAGACCGTGCTCTGACAAACGGCTCTTTCTAAAGTAACAAATGATCTGCTATCAGCTAACTCGCAGACCGTGCTCTGACAAACGTCTCTTTCTAAAGTAACAAATGATCTGCTATCAGCTAACTCGCAGACCGTGCTGTAACAAACGTCTCTTTCTAAAGTAACAAATGATCTGCTATCAGCTAACTCGCAGACCGTGCTCTGACAAACGGCTCTTTCTAAAGTAACAAATGATCTGCTATCAGCTAACTCGCAGACCGTGCTCTGACAAACGTCTCTTTCTAAAGTAACAAATGATCTGCTATCAGCTAACTCGCAGACCGCGCTCTGACAAACGGCTCTTTCTAAAGTAACAAATGATCTGCTATCAGCTAACTCGCAGACCGTGCTCTGACAAACGGCTCTTTCTAAAGTAACAAATGATCTGCTATCAGCTAACTCGCAGACCGTGCTCTGACAAACGGCTCTTTCTAAAGTAACAAATGATCTGCTGTCAGCTAACTCGCAGACCGTGCTCTGACAAACGTCTCTTTCTAAAGTAACAAATGATCTGCTATCAGCTAACTCGCAGACCGTGCTCTGACAAACGGCTCTTTCTAAAGTAACAAATGATCTGCTATCAGCTAACTCGCAGACCGTGCTCTGACAAACGGCTCTTTCTAAAGTAACAAATGATCTGCTATCAGCTAACTCGCAGACCGCGCTCTGACAAACGGCTCTTTCTAAAGTAACAAATGATCTGCTATCAGCTAACTCGCAGACCGTGCTCTGACAAACGTCTCTTTCTAAAGTAACAAATGATCTGCTATCAGCTAACTCGCAGACCGTGCTCTGACAAACGTCTCTTTCTAAAGTAACAAATGATCTGCTATCAGCTAACTCGCAGACCGTGCTGTAACAAACGGCGATTTCTAAAGTAACAAATGATCTGCTATCAGCTAACTCGCACACCGTGCTCTGACAAACGTCTCTTTCTAAAGTAACAAATGATCTGCTATCAGCTAACTCGCAGACCGTGCTCTGACAAACGTCTCTTTCTAAAGTAACAAATGATCTGCTATCAGCTAACTCGCAGACCGTGCTGTAACAAACGTCTCTTTCTAAAGTAACAAATGATCTGCTATCAGCTAACTCGCAGACCGTGCTCTGACAAACGTCTCTTTCTAAAGTAACAAATGATCTGCTATCATCTAACTCGCAGACCGTGCTCTGACAAACGGCTCTTTCTAAAGTAACAAATGATCTGCTATCAGCTAACTCGCAGACCGTGCTCTGACAAACGTCTCTTTCTAAAGTAACAAATGATCTGCTGTCAGCTAACTCGCAGACCGCGCTCTGACAAACGTCTCTTTCTAAAGTAACAAATGATCTGCTATCAGCTAACTCGCAGACCGTGCTCTGACAAACGGCTCTTTCTAAAGTAACAAATGATCTGCTATCAGCTAACTCGCAGACCGTGCTCTGTAACAAACGTCTCTTTCTAAAGTAACAAATGATCTGCTATCAGCTAACTCGCAGACCGTGCTCTGACAAACGGCTCTTTCTAAAGTAACAAATGATCTGCTATCAGCTAACTCGCAGACCGTGCTCTGACAAACGGCTCTTTCTAAAGTAACAAATGATCTGCTATCAGCTAACTCGCAGACCGTGCTCTGACAAACGGCTCTTTCTAAAGTAACAAATGATCTGCTATCAGCTAACTCGCAGACCGTGCTCTGACAAACGGCTCTTTCTAAAGTAACAAATGATCTGCTATCAGCTAACTCGCAGACCGTGCTCTGACAAACGTCTCTTTCTAAAGTAACAAATGATCTGCTATCAGCTAACTCGCAGACCGTGCTCTGACAAACGGCTCTTTCTAAAGTAACAAATGATCTGCTATCAGCTAACTCGCAGACCGTGCTCTGACAAACGTCTCTTTCTAAAGTAACAAATGATCTGCTATCAGCTAACTCGCAGACCGTGCTCTGACAAACGGCTCTTTCTAAAGTAACAAATGATCTGCTATCAGCTAACTCGCAGACCGTGCTCTAACAAACGGCTCTTTCTAAAGTAACAAATGATCTGCTATCAGCTAACTCGCAGACCGTGCTCTGACAAACGTCTCTTTCTAAAGTAACAAATGATCTGCTATCAGCTAACTCGCAGACCGTGCTCTGACAAACGGCTCTTTCTAAAGTAACAAATGATCTGCTATCAGCTAACTCGCAGACCGCGCTCTGACAAACGGCTCTTTCTAAAGTAACAAATGATCTGCTATCAGCTAACTCGCAGACCGTGCTCTGACAAACGTCTCTTTCTAAAGTAACAAATGATCTGCTATCAGCTAACTCGCAGACCGTGCTCTGACAAACGGCTCTTTCTAAAGTAACAAATGATCTGCTATCAGCTAACTCGCAGACCGCGCTCTGACAAACGGCTCTTTCTAAAGTAACAAATGATCTGCTATCAGCTAACTCGCAGACCGTGCTCTGACAAACGTCTCTTTCTAAAGTAACAAATGATCTGCTATCAGCTAACTCGCAGACCGTGCTCTAACAAACGGCTCTTTCTAAAGTAACAAATGATCTGCTATCAGCTAACTCGCAGACCGTGCTGTAACAAACGTCTCTTTCTAAAGTAACAAATGATCTGCTATCATCTAACTCGCAGACCGTGCTCTGACAAACGTCTCTTTCTAAAGTAACAAATGATCTGCTATCAGCTAACTCGCAGACCGTGCTCTGATAAACGTCTCTTTCTAAAGTAACAAATGATCTGCTATCAGCTAACTCGCAGACCGTGCTCTAACAAACGGCTCTTTCTAAAGTAACAAATGATCTGCTATCAGCTAACTCGCAGACCGTGCTGTAACAAACGTCTCTTTCTAAAGTAACAAATGATCTGCTATCATCTAACTCGCAGACCGTGCTCTGACAAACGTCTCTTTCTAAAGTAACAAATGATCTGCTATCAGCTAACTCGCAGACCGTGCTCTGACAAACGGCTCTTTCTAAAGTAACAAATGATCTGCTATCAGCTAACTCGCAGACCGCGCTCTGACAAACGGCTCTTTCTAAAGTAACAAATGATCTGCTATCAGCTAACTCGCAGACCGCGCTCTGACAAACGGCTCTTTCTAAAGTAACAAATGATCTGCTATCAGCTAACTCGCAGACCGCGCTCTGACAAACGTCTCTTTCTAAAGTAACAAATGATCTGCTATCAGCTAACTCGCAGACCGTGCTCTGACAAACGGCTCTTTCTAAAGTAACAAATGATCTGCTATCAGCTAACTCGCAGACCGCGCTCTGACAAACGGCTCTTTCTAAAGTAACAAATGATCTGCTATCCGCTAACTCGCAGACCGTGCTCTGACAAACGTCTCTTTCTAAAGTAACAAATGATCTGCTATCAGCTAACTCGCAGACCGCGCTCTGACAAACGGCTCTTTCTAAAGTAACAAATGATCTGCTATCAGCTAACTCGCAGACCGTGCTCTGACAAACGTCTCTTTCTAAAGTAACAAATGATCTGCTATCAGCTAACTCACAGACCGTGCTCTGACAAACGTCTCTTTCTAAAGTAACAAATGATCTGCTATCAGCTAACTCGCAGACCGTGCTCTGACAAACGTCTCTTTCTAAAGTAACAAATGATCTGCTATCAGCTAACTCGCAGACCGTGCTCTGACAAACGTCTCTTTCTAAAGTAACAAATGATCTGCTATCAGCTAACTCGCAGACCGTGCTCTGACAAACGTCTCTTTCTAAAGTAACAAATGATCTGCTATCAGCTAACTCGCAGACCGTGCTCTGACAAACGTCTCTTTCTAAAGTAACAAATGATCTGCTATCATCTAACTCGCAGACCGTGCTCTGACAAACGGCTCTTTCTAAAGTAACAAATGATCTGCTATCAGCTAACTCGCAGACCGTGCTCTGACAAACGGCTCTTTCTAAAGTAACAAATGATCTGCTATCAGCTAACTCGCAGACCGCGCTCTGACAAACGTCTCTTTCTAAAGTAACAAATGATCTGCTATCAGCTAACTCGCAGACCGCGCTCTGACAAACGTCTCTTTCTAAAGTAACAAATGATCTGCTATCAGCTAACTCGCAGACCGTGCTGTAACAAACGTCTCTTTCTAAAGTAACAAATGATCTGCTATCAGCTAACTCGCAGACCGTGCTGTAACAAACGGCGATTTCTAAAGTAACAAATGATCTGCTATCAGCTAACTCGCAGACCGTGCTCTGACAAACGGCCCTTTCTAAAGTAACAAATGATCTGCTATCAGCTAACCTCGCAGACCGTGCTCTGACAAACGTCTCTTTCTAAAGTAACAAATGATCTGCTATCAGCTAACTCGCAGACCGTGCTCTGACAAACGTCTCTTTCTAAAGTAACAAATGATCTGCTATCAGCTAACTCGCAGACCGTGCTCTGACAAACGTCTCTTTCTAAAGTAACAAATGATCTGCTATCAGCTAACTCGCAGACCGTGCTCTGACAAACGTCTCTTTCTAAAGTAACAAATGATCTGCTATCAGCTAACTCGCAGACCGTGCTCTGACAAACGGCTCTTTCTAAAGTAACAAATGATCTGCTATCAGCTAACTCGCAGACCGTGCTCTGACAAACGTCTCTTTCTAAAGTAACAGATGATCTGCTATCAGCTAACGCGCAGACCGTGCTCTGACAAACGGCTCTTTCTAAAGTAACAAATGATCTGCTATCAGCTAACGCGCAGACCGTGCTCTGACAAACGTCTCTTTCTAAAGTAACAAATGATCTGCTATCAGCTAACTCGCAGACCGTGCTCTGACAAACGGCTCTTTCTAAAGTAACAAATGATCTGCTATCAGCTAACTCGCAGACCGTGCTCTGACAAACGGCTCTTTCTAAAGTAACAAATGATCTGCTATCAGCTAACTCGCAGACCGTGCTCTGACAAACGGCTCATTCTAAAGTAACAAATGATCTGCTATCAGCTAACTCGCAGACCGTGCTCTGACAAACGGCTCTTTCTAAAGTAACAAATGATCTGCTATCAGCTAACTCGCAGACCGTGCTCTGACAAACGGCTCTTTCTAAAGTAACAAATGATCTGCTATCAGCTAACTCGCAGACCGTGCTGTAACAAACGTCTCTTTCTAAAGTAACAAATGATCTGCTATCAGCTAACTCGCAGACCGTGCTCTGACAAACGTCTCTTTCTAAAGTAACAAATGATCTGCTATCAGCTAACTCGCAGACCGTGCTCTGACAAACGGCTCTTTCTAAAGTAACAAATGATCTGCTATCAGCTAACTCGCAGACCGTGCTCTGACAAACGTCTCTTTCTAAAGTAACAAATGATCTGCTATCAGCTAACTCGCAGACCGTGCTCTGACAAACGTCTCTTTCTAAAGTAACAAATGATCTGCTATCAGCTAACTCGCAGACCGTGCTCTGACAAACGGCTCTTTCTAAAGTAACAAATGATCTGCTATCAGCTAACTCGCAGACCGTGCTCTGACAAACGTCTCTTTCTAAAGTAACAAATGATCTGCTATCAGCTAACTCGCAGGACCGTGCTCTGACAAACGGCTCTTTCTAAAGTAACAAATGATCTGCTATCAGCTAACTCGCAGACCGTGCTCTGACAAACGTCTCTTTCTAAAGTAACAAATGATCTGCTATCAGCTAACTCGCAGACCGTGCTCTGACAAACGGCTCTTTCTAAAGTAACAAATGATCTGCTATCAGCTAACTCGCAGACCGTGCTCTGACAAACGTCTCTTTCTAAAGTAACAAATGATCTGCTATCAGCTAACTCGCAGACCGCGCTCTGACAAACGGCTTCTTTCTAAAGTAACAAATGATCTGCTATCAGCTAACTCGCAGACCGTGCTCTGACAAACGGCTCTTTCTAAAGTAACAAATGATCTGCTATCAGCTAACTCGCAGACCGTGCTCTGACAAACGGCTCTTTCTAAAGTAACAAATGATCTGCTATCAGCTAACTCGCAGACCGTGCTCTGACAAACGGCTCTTTCTAAAGTAACAAATGATCTGCTATCAGCTAACTCGCAGACCGCGCTCTGACAAACGGCTCTTTCTAAAGTAACAAATGATCTGCTATCAGCTAACTCGCAGACCGTGCTGTACATACGTCTCTTTCTAAAGTAACAAATGATCTGCTATCAGCTAACTCGCAGACCGTGCTCTGACAAACGTCTCTTTCTAAAGTAACAAATGATCTGCTATCAGCTAACTCGCAGACCGTGCTCTGACAAACGTCTCTTTCTAAAGTAACAAATGATCTGCTATCAGCTAACTCGCAGACCGTGCTCTGACAAACGTCTCTTTCTAAAGTAACAAATGATCTGCTATCAGCTAACTCTCAGACCGCGCTCTGACAAACGTCTCTTTCTAAAGTAACAAATGATCTGCTATCAGCTAACGCGCAGACCGTGCTCTGACAAACGGCTCTTTCTAAAGTAACAAATGATCTGCTATCAGCTAACTCGCAGACCGTGCTCTGACAAACGGCTCTTTCTAAAGTAACAAATGATCTGCTATCAGCTAACTCGCAGACCGTGCTCTGACAAACGTCTCTTTCTAAAGTAACAAATGATCTGCTATCAGCTAACTCGCAGACCGCGCTCTGACAAACGTCTCTTTCTAAAGTAACAAATGATCTGCTATCAGCTAACTCGCAGACCGCGCTCTGACAAACGTCTCTTTCTAAAGTAACAAATGATCTGCTATCAGCTAACTCGCAGACCGTGCTCTGACAAACGGCTCTTTCTAAAGTAACAAATGATCTGCTATCAGCTAACTCGCAGACCGCGCTCTGACAAACGTCTCTTTCTAAAGTAACAAATGATCTGCTATCAGCTAACTCGCAGGACCGTGCTCTGACAAACGGCTCTTTCTAAAGTAACAAATGATCTGCTATCAGCTAACTCGCAGACCGTGCTCTGACAAACGTCTCTTTCTAAAGTAACAAATGATCTGCTATCAGCTAACTCGCAGACCGTGCTGTAACAAACGTCTCTTTCTAAAGTAACAAATGATCTGCTATCAGCTAACTCGCAGACCGTGCTCTGACAAACGGCTCTTTCTAAAGTAACAAATGATCTGCTATCAGCTAACTCGCAGACCGTGCTCTGACAAACGTCTCTTTCTAAAGTAACAAATGATCTGCTATCAGCTAACTCGCAGACCGCGCTCTGACAAACGGCTCTTTCTAAAGTAACAAATGATCTGCTATCAGCTAACTCGCAGACCGTGCTCTGACAAACGGCTCTTTCTAAAGTAACAAATGATCTGCTATCAGCTAACTCGCAGACCGTGCTCTGACAAACGGCTCTTTCTAAAGTAACAAATGATCTGCTATCAGCTAACTCGGCAGACCGTGCTCTGACAAACGTCTCTTTCTAAAGTAACAAATGATCTGCTATAGCTAACTCGCAGACCGTGCTCTGACAAACGGGCTCTTTCTAAAGTAACAAATGATCTGCTATCAGCTAACTCGCAGAACCGTGTCTCTGACAAACGGCTCTTTCTAAAGTAACAAATGATCTGCTATCAGCTAACTCGCAGACGCGTGCTCTGACAAACGGCTCTTCTAAAGTAACAAATGATCTGCTAGCAGCTAACTCGCAGACCGTGCCTCTGACAAACGGCTCTTTCTAAAGTAACAAATGATCGTGCTTATCAGATGAACTCGCAGAGCCGGCTCTGACAAACCGTCTCTGTCTAAAGTAACATATGAATCTTGCTATCAGCTAACTCGCTGACCGAGCTGTAACAAACGTGCGATTTCCTAAAGGTAACAATCTTCTGCTTTCAGCCTAACTCGCACGACCGTTGCGCTGACAAACGTCTCTTTCTAAAGTACCTAATGATTCTGCTATCTAGCTAACTCGCAGACCGTGAATGTACAAAAACGTCTCTTTCTAAAGTAACAAATGATCTGCTATCAGCTAACTCGCAGACCGTGCTCTGACAAACGGCTCTTTCTAAAGTAACAAATGATCTGCTATCAGCTAACTCGCAGACCGTGCTGTAACAAACGTCTCTTTCTAAAGTAACAAATGATCTGCTATCAGCTAACTCGCAGAACCGTGCTCTGACAAACGGCTCTTTCTAAAGTAACAAATGATCTGCTATCAGCTAACTCGCAGACCGTGCTCTGACAAACGTCTCTTTCTAAAGTAACAAATGATCTGCTATCAGCTAACTCGCAGACCGTCGCTCTGACAAACGGCTCTTTCTAAAGTAACAAATGATCTGCTATCAGCTAACTCGCAGACCGTGCTCTGACAAACGGCTCTTTCTAAAGTAACAAATGATCTGCTATCAGCTAACTCGCAGACCGTGCTCTGACAAACGTCTCTTTCTAAAGTAACAAATGATCTGCTAGTCAGCTAACTCGCAGACCGTGCTCTGACAAACGTCTCTTTCTAAAGTAACAAATGATCTGCTATCAGCTAACTCGCAGACCGTGCTCTGACAAACGGCTCTTTCTAAAGTAACAAATGATCTGCTATCAGCTAACTCGCAGACCGTGCTCTGACAAACGGCTCTTTCTAAAGTAACAAATGATCTGCTATCAGCTAACTCGCAGACCGCGCTCTGACAAACGGCTCTTTCTAAAGTAACAAATGATCTGCTATCAGCTAACTCGCAGACCGTGCTCTGACAAACGTCTCTTTCTAAAGTAACAAATGATCTGCTATCAGCTAACTCGCAGACCGTGCTCTGACAAACGTCTCTTTCTAAAGTAACAAATGATCTGCTATCAGCTAACTCGCAGACCGTGCTGTAACAAACGGCGATTTCTAAAGTAACAAATGATCTGCTATCAGCTAACTCGCACACCGTGCTCTGACAAACGTCTCTTTCTAAAGTAACAAATGATCTGCTATCAGCTAACTCGCAGACCGTGCTCTGACAAACGTCTCTTTCTAAAGTAACAAATGATCTGCTATCAGCTAACTCGCAGACCGTGCTGTAACAAACGTCTCTTTCTAAAGTAACAAATGATCTGCTATCAGCTAACTCGCAGACCGTGCTCTGACAAACGTCTCTTTCTAAAGTAACAAATGATCTGCTATCATCTAACTCGCAGACCGTGCTCTGACAAACGGCTCTTTCTAAAGTAACAAATGATCTGCTATCAGCTAACTCGCAGACCGTGCTCTGACAAACGTCTCTTTCTAAAGTAACAAATGATCTGCTGTCAGCTAACTCGCAGACCGCTGCTCTGACAAACGTCTCTTTCTAAAGTAACAAATGATCTGCTATCATCTAACTCGCAGACCGTGCTCTGACAAACGGCTCTTTCTAAAGTAACAAATGATCTGCTATCAGCTAACTCGCAGACCGCGCTCTGACAAACGTCTCTTTCTAAAGTAACAAATGATCTGCTATCAGCTAACTCGCAGACCGTGCTCTGACAAACGGCTCTTTCTAAAGTAACAAATGATCTGCTATCAGCTAACTCGCAGACCGTGCTCTGACAAACGTCTCTTTCTAAAGTAACAAATGATCTGCTATCAGCTAACTCGCAGACCGTGCTGTGAACAAACGTCTCTTTCTAAAGTAACAAATGATCTGCTATCAGCTAACTCGCAGACCGTGCTCTGACAAACGGCTCTTTCTAAAGTAACAAATGATCTGCTATCAGCTAACTCGCAGACCGTGCTCTGACAAACGTCTCTTTCTAAAGTAACAAATGATCTGCTATCAGCTAACTCGCAGACCGCGCTCTGACAAACGTCTCTTTCTAAAGTAACAAATGATCTGCTATCAGCTAACTCGCAGACCGTGCTCTGACAAACGTCTCTTTCTAAAGTAACAAATGATCTGCTATCAGCTAACTCGCAGACCGTGCTCTGAACAAACGGCTATTTCTAAAGTAACAAATGATCTGCTATCAGCTAACTCGCAGACCGTGCTCTGACAAACGTCTCTTTCTAAAGTAACAAATGATCTGCTATCAGCTAACTCGCAGACCGTGCTCTGACAAACGGCTCTTTCTAAAGTAACAAATGATCTGCTATCAGCTAACTCGCAGACCGTGCTCTGACAAACGGCTCTTTCTAAAGTAACAAATGATCTGCTATCAGCTAACTCGCAGACCGCTGCTCTGACAAACGGCTCTTTCTAAAGTAACAAATGATCTGCTATCAGCTAACTCGCAGACCGTGCTCTGACAAACGTCTCTTTCTAAAGTAACAAATGATCTGCTATCAGCTAACTCGCAGACCGTGCTCTGACAAACGTCTCTTTCTAAAGTAACAAATGATCTGCTATCAGCTAACCTCGCAGACCGTGCTGTAACAAACGGCGATTTCTAAAGTAACAAATGATCTGCTATCAGCTAACTCGCAGACCGTGCTCTGACAAACGTCTCTTTCTAAAGTAACAAATGATCTGCTATCAGCTAACTCGCAGACCGTGCTCTGACAAACGTCTCTTTCTAAAGTAACAAATGATCTGCTATCAGCTAACTCGCAGACCGTGCTCTGACAAACGTCTCTTTCTAAAGTAACAAATGATCTGCTATCAGCTAACTCGCAGACCGTGCTCTGACAAACGTCTCTTTCTAAAGTAACAAATGATCTGCTATCAGCTAACTCGCAGACCGTGCTCTGACAAACGGCTCTTTTCTAAAGTAACAAATGATCTGCTATCAGCTAACTCGCAGACCGTGCTCTGACAAACGTCTCTTTCTAAAGTAACAAATGATCTGCTATCAGCTAACTCGCAGACCGCGCTCTGACAAACGTCTCTTTCTAAAGTAACAAATGATCTGCTATCAGCTAACTCGCAGACCGTGCTCTGACAAAACGGCTCTTTCTAAAGTAACAAATGATCTGCTATCAGCTAACTCGCAGACCGTGCTCTGACAAACGGCTCTTTCTAAAGTAACAAATGATCTGCTGATCAGCTAACTCGCAGACCGTGCTCTGACAAACGGCTCTTTCTAAAGTAACAAATGATCTGCTATCAGCTAACTCGCAGACCGTGCTCTGACAAACGGCTCTTTCTAAAGTAACAAATGATCTGCTATCAGCTAACTCGCAGACCGTGCTCTGACAAACGGCTCTTTCTAAAGTAACAAATGATCTGCTATCAGCTAACTCGCAGACCGTGCTCTGACAAACGTCTCAGTCTAAAGTAACAAATGATCTGCTATCAGCTAACTCGCAGACCGTGCTCTGACAAACGGCTCTTTCTAAAGTAACAAATGATCTGCTATCAGCTAACTCGCAGACCGTGCTCTGACAAACGTCTCTTTCTAAAGTAACAAATGATCTGCTATCAGCTAACTCGCAGACCGTGCTCTGACAAACGGCTCTTTCTAAAGTAACAAATGATCTGCTATCAGCTAACTCGCAGACCGTGCTCTAACAAACGTCTCTTTCTAAAGTAACAAATGATCTGCTATCAGCTAACTCGCAGACCGTGCTGTACAAACGTCTCTTTCTAAAGTAACAAATGATCTGCTATCATCTAACTCGCAGACCGTGCTCTGACAAACGTCTCTTTCTAAAGTAACAAATGATCTGCTATCAGCTAACTCGCAGACCGCTGCTCTGACAAACGGCTCTTTCTAAGTAACAAATGATCTGCTATCAGCTAACTCGCAGACCGCGCTCTGACAAACGTCTCTTTCTAAAGTAACAAATGATCTGCTATCAGCTAACTCGCAGACCGTGCTCTGACAAACGGCTCTTTCTAAAGTAACAAATGATCTGCTATCAGCTAACTCGCAGACCGCGCTCTGACAAACGGCTCTTTCTAAAGTAACAAATGATCTGCTATCAGCTAACTCGCAGACCGTGCTCTGACAAACGGCTCTTTCTAAAGTAACAAATGATCTGCTATCAGCTAACTCGCAGACCGTGCTCTGACAAACGGCTCTTTCTAAAGTAACAAATGATCTGCTATCAGCTAACTCGCAGACCGTGCTCTAACAAACGGCTCTTTCTAAAGTAACAAATGATCTGCTATCAGCTACTCGCAGACCGTGCTGTAACAAACGTCTCTTTCTAAAGTAACAAATGATCTGCTATCATCTAACTCGCAACCGTGCTCTGACAAACGTCTCTTTCTAAAGTAACAAATGATCTGCTATCAGCTAACTCGCAGACCGTTGCTCTGATAAACGTCTCTTTCTAAAGTAACAAATGATCTGCTATCAGCTAACTCGCAGACCGTGCTCTAGACAAACGGCTCTTTCTAAAGTAACAAATGATCTGCTATCAGCTAACTCGCAGACCGTAGCTGTAACAAACGTCTCTTTCTAAAGTAACAAATGATCTGCTATCATCTAACTCGCAGACCGTCTCTGACAAACGTCTCTTTCTAAAGTAACAAATGATCTGCTATCAGCTAACTCGCAGACCGTGCTCTGACAAACGGCTCTTTCTAAAGTAACAAATGATCTGCTATCAGCTAACTCGCAGACCGGGCCTCTGACAAACGGCTCTTTCTAAAGTAACAAATGATCTGCTATCAGCTAACTCGCAGACCGCGCTCTGACAAACGGCTCTTTCTAAAGTAACAAATGATCTGCTATCAGCTAACTCGCAGACCGCGCTCTGACAAACGTCTCTTTCTAAAGTAACAAATGATCTGCTATCAGCTAACTCGCAGACCGCGCTCTGACAAACGGCTCTTTCTAAAGTAACAAATGATCTGCTATCAGCTAACTCGCAGACCGCGCTCTGACAAACGGCTCTTTCTAAAGTAACAAATGATCTGCTATCCGCTAACTTCGCAGACCGTGCTCTGACAAACGTCTCTTTCTAAAGTAACAAATGATCTGCTATCAGCTAACTCGCAGACCGCGCTCTGACAAACGGCTCTTTCTAAAGTAACAAATGATCTGCTATCAGCTAACTCGCAGACCGTGCTCTGACAAACGTCTCTTTCTAAAGTAACAAATGATCTGCTATCAGCTAACTCACAGACCGTGCTCTGACAAACGTCTCTTTCTAAAGTAACAAATGATCTGCTATCAGCTAACTCGCAGACCGTGCTCTGACAAACGTCTCTTTCTAAAGTAACAAATGATCTGCTATCAGCTAACTCGCAGACCGTGCTCTGACAAACGTCTCTTTCTAAAGTAACAAATGATCTGCTATCAGCTAACTCGCAGACCGTGCTCTGACAAACGTCTCTTTCTAAAGTAACAAATGATCTGCTATCAGCTAACTCGCAGACCGTGCTCTGACAAACGTCTCTTTCTAAAGTAACAAATGATCTGCTATCATCTAACTCGCAGACCGTGCTCTGACAAACGGCTCTTTCTAAAGTAACAAATGATCTGCTATCAGCTAACTCGCAGACGCGTGCTCTGACAAACGTCTCTTTCTAAAGTAACAAATGATCTGCTATCAGCTAACTCGCAGACCGCTGCTCTGACAAACGTCTCTTTCTAAAGTAACAAATGATCTGCTATCAGCTAACTCGCAGACCGCGCTCTGACAAACGTCTCTTTCTAAAGTAACAAATGATCTGCTATCAGCTAACTCGCAGACCGTGCTGTAACAAACGTCTCTTTCTAAAGTAACAAATGATCTGCTATCAGCTAACTCGCAGACCGTGCTGTAACAAACGGCGATTTCTAAAGTAACAAATGATCTGCTATCAGCTAACTCGCAGACCGTGCTCTGACAAACGGCTCTTTCTAAAGTAACAAATGATCTGCTATCAGCTAACTCGCAGACCGTGCTCTGACAAACGTCTCTTTCTAAAGTAACAAATGATCTGCTATCCGCTAACTCGCAGACCGTGCTCTGACAAACGTCTCTTTCTAAAGTAACAAATGATCTGCTATCAGCTAACTCGCAGACCGTGCTCTGACAAACGTCTCTTTCTAAAGTAACAAATGATCTGCTATCAGCTAACTCGCAGACCGTGCTCTGACAAACGTCTCTTTCTAAAGTAACAAATGATCTGCTATCAGCTAACTCGCAGACCGTGCTCTGACAAACGGCTCTTTCTAAAGTAACAAATGATCTGCTATCAGCTAACTCGCAGACCGTGCTCTGACAAACGTCTCTTTCTAAAGTAACAGATGATCTGCTATCAGCTAACGCGCAGACCGTGCTCTGACAAACGGCTCTTTCTAAAGTAACAAATGATCTGCTATCAGCTAACGCGCAGACCGTGCTCTGACAAACGTCTCTTTCTAAAGTAACAAATGATCTGCTATCAGCTAACTCGCAGACCGTGCTCTGACAAACGGCTCTTTTCTAAAGTAACAAATGATCTGCTATCAGCTAACTCGCAGACCGTGCTCTGACAAACGGCTCTTTCTAAAGTAACAAATGATCTGCTATCAGCTAACTCGCAGGACCGTGCTCTGACAAACGGCTCTTTCTAAAGTAACAAATGATCTGCTATCAGCTAACTCGCAGACCGTGCTCTGACAAACGGCTCTTTCTAAAGTAACAAATGATCTGCTATCAGCTAACGCGCAGATCGTGCTCTGACAAACGTCTCTTTCTAAAGTAAACAAATGATCTGCTATCAGCTAACTCGCAGACCGTGCTCTGACAAACGGCTCTTTCTAAAGTAACAAATGATCTGCTATCAGCTAACTCGCAGACCGTGCTCTGACAAACGGCTCTTTCTAAAGTAACAAATGATCTGCTATCTAGCTAACTCGCAGACCGTGCTCTGACAAAACGGCTCTTTCTAAAGTAACAAATGATCTGCTATCAGCTAACTCGCAGACCGTTGCTCTGACAAACGGCTCATTCTAAAGTAACAAATGATCTGCTATCAGCTAACTCGCAGACCGTGCTGTAGACAAACGTCTCTTTCTAAAGTAACAAATGGATCTGCTATCAGCTAACTCGCAGACCGTGCTCTGACAAACTTCTCTTTCTAAATGTAACAAATGATCTGCTATCAGCTAACTCGCAGACCGTGCTCTGACAAACGAGCTCTTTCTAAAGTAACAAATGATCTGCTATCAGCTAACTCGCAGACCGTGCTCTGACAAACGTCTCTTTCTAAAGTAACAAATGATCTGCTATCAGCTAACTCGCAGACGTGCTCTGACAAACGTCTCTTTCTAAAGTAACAAATGATCTGCTATCAGCTAACTCGCAGACCGTGCTCTGACAAACGGCTCTTTCTAAAGTAACAAATGATCTGCTATCAGCTAACTCGCAGACCGTGCTCTGACAAACGTCTCTTTCTAAAGTAACAAATGATCTGCTATCAGCTAACTCGCAGACCGTGCTCTGACAAACGGCTCTTTCTAAAGTAACAAATGATCTGCTATCAGCTAACTCGCAGACCGTGCTCTGACAAACGTCTCTTTCTAAAGTAACAAATGATCTGCTATCATCTAACTCGCAGACCGTTGCTCTGACAAACGGCTCTTTCTAAAGTAACAAATGATCTGCTATCAGCTAACTCGCAGACCGCGCTCTGACAAACGGCTCTTTCTAAAGTAACAAATGATCTGCTATCAGCTAACTCGCAGACCGCGCTCTGACAAACGGTTCTTTCTAAAGTAACAAATGATCTGCTATCAGCTAACTCGCAGACCGTGCTCTGACAAACGGCTCTTTCTAAAGTAACAAATGATCTGCTATCAGCTAACTCGCAGACCGTGCTCTGACAAACGGCTCTTTCTAAAGTAACAAATGATCTGCTATCAGCTAACTCGCAGACCGTGCTCTGACAAACGGCTCTTTCTAAAGTAACAAATGATCTGCTATCAGCTAACTCGCAGACCGCGCTCTGACAAACGGCTCTTTCTAAAGTAACAAATGATCTGCTGTCAGCTAACTCGCAGACCGTGCTGTAACAAACGTCTCTTTCTAAAGTAACAAATGATCTGCTATCAGCTAACTCGCAGACCGTGCTCTGACAAACGTCTCTTTCTAAAGTAACAAATGATCTGCTATCAGCTAACTCGCAGACCGTGCTCTGACAAACGTCTCTTTCTAAAGTAACAAATGATCTGCTATCAGCTAACGAGCAGACCGTGCTCTGACAAACGTCTCTTTCTAAAGTAACAAATGATCTGCTATCAGCTAACTCTCAGACCGCGCTCTGACAAACGTCTCTTTCTAAAGTAACAAATGATCTGCTATCAGCTAACGCGCAGACCGTGCTCTGACAAACGGCTCTTTCTAAAGTAACAAATGATCTGCTATCAGCTAACTCGCAGACCGTGCTCTGACAAACGGCTCTTTCTAAAGTAACAAATGATCTGCTATCAGCTAACTCGCAGACCGTGCTCTGACAAACGTCTCTTTCTAAAGTAACAAATGATCTGCTATCCGCTAACTCGCAGACCGCGCTCTGACAAACGTCTCTTTCTAAAGTAACAAATGATCTGCTATCCGCTAACTCGCAGACCGCGCTCTGACAAACGTCTCTTTCTAAAGTAACAAATGATCTGCTATCAGCTAACTCGCAGACCGTGCTCTGACAAACGGCTCTTTCTAAAGTAACAAATGATCTGCTATCAGCTAACTCGCAGACCGCGCTCTGACAAACGGCTCTTTCTAAAGTAACAAATGATCTGCTATCAGCTAACTCGCAGACCGTGCTCTGACAAACGGCTCTTTCTAAAGTAACAAATGATCTGCTATCAGCTAACTCGCAGACCGTGCTCTGACAAACGGCTCATTCTAAAGTAACAAATGATCTGCTATCAGCTAACTCGCAGACCGTGCTGTAACAAACGTCTCTTTCTAAAGTAACAAATGATCTGCTATCAGCTAACTCGCAGACCGTGCTCTGACAAACGTCTCTTTCTAAAGTAACAAATGATCTGCTATCAGCTAACTCGCAGACCGTGCTCTGACAAACGGTTCTTTCTAAAGTAACAAATGATCTGCTATCAGCTAACTCGCAGACCGCGCTCTGACAAACGTCTCTTTCTAAAGTAACAAATGATCTGCTATCAGCTAACTCGCAGACCGTGCTCTGACAAACGGCTCTTTCTAAAGTAACAAATGATCTGCTATCAGCTAACTCGCAGACCGTGCTCTGACAAACGTCTCTTTCTAAAGTAACAAATGATCTGCTATCAGCTAACTCGCAGACCGTGCTCTGACAAACGGCTCTTTCTAAAGTAACAAATGATCTGCTATCAGCTAACTCGCAGACCCGTGCTCTGACAAACGTCTCTTTCTAAAGTAACAAATGATCTGCTATCAGCTAACTCGCAGACCGTGCTCTGACAAACGTCTCTTTCTAAAGTAACAAATGATCTGCTATCAGCTAACTCGCAGACCGTGCTGTAACAAACGTCTCTTTCTAAAGTAACAAATGATCTGCTATCAGCTAACTCGCAGACCGTGCTGTAACAAACGTCTCTTCTAAAGTAACAAATGATCTGCTATCAGCTAACTCGCAGACCGTGCTGTAACAAACGTCTCTTTCTAAAGTAACAAATGATCTGCTATCAGCTAACTCGCAGACCGTGCTCTGACAAACGGCTCTTTCTAAAGTAACAAATGATCTGCTATCAGCTAACTCGCAGACCGCGCTCTGACAAACGGCTCTTTCTAAAGTAACAAAATGATCTGCTATCAGCTAACTAGCAGACCGCGCTCTGACAAACGTCTCTTTCTAAAGTAACAAATGATCTGCTATCAGCTAACTCGCAGACCGTGCTCTGACAAACGTCTCAGTCTAAAGTAACAAATGATCTGCTATCAGCTAACTTGCAGACCGTGCTCTGACAAACGGCTCATTCTAAAGTAACAAATGATCTGCTATCAGCTAACTCGCAGACCGTGCTCTGACAAACGTCTCTTTCTAAAGTAACAAATGATCTGCTATCAGCTAACTCGCAGACCGTGCTCTGACAAACGGCTCTTTCTAAAGTAACAAATGATCTGCTATCAGCTAACTCGCAGGACCGTGCTCTGACAAACGGCTCTTTCTAAAGTAACAAATGATCTGCTATCAGCTAACTCGCAGACCGCGCTCTGACAAACGGCTCTTTCTAAAGTAACAAATGATCTGCTATCAGCTAACTCGCAGACCGCGCTCTGACAAACGGTTCTTTCTAAAGTAACAAATGATCTGCTATCAGCTAACTCGCAGACCGCTGCTCTGACAAACGGCTCTTTCTAAAGTAACAAATGATCTGCTATCAGCTAACTCGCAGGACCGTGCTCTGACAAACGGCTCTTTCTAAAGTAACAAATGATCTGCTATCAGCTAACTCGCAGACCGTGCTTCTGACAAACGTCTCTTTCTAAAGTAACAAATGATCTGCTATCAGCTAACTCGCAGACCGTGCTCTGACAAACGTCTCTTTCTAAAGTAACAATGATCTGCTATCAGCTAACTCGCAGACCGCGCTCTGACAAACGGCTCTTTCTAAAGTAACAAATGATCTGCTATCAGCTAACTCGCAGACCGTGCTCTGACAAACGGCTCTTTCTAAAGTAACAAATGATCTGCTATCAGCTAACTCGCAGACCGTGCTCTGACAAACGGCTCTTTCTCAAAGTAACAAATGATCTGCTATCAGCTAACTCGCAGACCGCGCCTCTGACAAACGGCTCTTTCTAAAGAAACAAATGATCTGCTATCAGCTAACTCGCAGGACCGTGCTCTGACAAACGGCGCTTTCTAAAGTAACAAATGATCTGCTATCATCTAACTCGCAGACCGCGCTCTGACAAACGGCTCTTTCTAAAGTAACAATGATCTGCTATCATCTAACTCGCAGACCGCGCTCTGACAAACGGCTCTTTCTAAAGTAACAAATGATCTGCTATCAGCTAACTCGCCAGACCGCGCTCTGACAAACGGGCTCTTTCTAAAGTAACAAATGATCTGCTATCAGCTAACTCGCAGACCGTGCTCTGACAAACGGCTCTTTCTAAAGTAACAAATGATCTGCTATCAGCTAACTCGCAGACCGTGCTCTGACAAACGGCTCTTTCTAAAGTAACAAATGATCTGCTATCAGCTAACTCGCAGAGCCGCGCTCTGACAAACGGCTCTTTCTAAAGTAACAAATGATCTGCTATCAGCTAACTCGCACACCGCGCTCTGACAAACGGCTCTTTCTAAAGTAACAAATGATCTGCTATCAGCTAACTCGCAGACCGTGCTCTGACAAACGTCTCTTTCTAAAGTAACAAATGATCTGCTATCAGCTAACTCGCAGACCGTGCGCTGACAAACGGCTCTTTCTAAAGTAACAAATGATCTGCTATCAGCTAACTCGCACACCGTGCTGTAACAAACGTCTCTTTCTAAAGTAACAAATGATCTGCTATCAGCTAACTCGCAGACCGTGCTCTGACAAACGTCTCTTTCTAAAGTAACAAATGATCTGCTATCAGCTAACTCGCAGACCGTGCTCTGACAAACGGCTCTTTCTAAAGTAACAAATGATCTGCTATCAGCTAACTCGCAGACCGTGCTCTGACAAACGGCTCTTTCTAAAGTAACAAATGATCTGCTATCAGCTAACTCGCAGACCGCGCTGTAACAAACGTCTCTTTCTAAAGTAACAAATGATCTGCTATCAGCTAACGCGCAGACCGTGCTCTGACAAACGGCTCTTTCTAAAGTAACAAATGATCTGCTATCAGCTAACTCGCAGACCGTGCTCTGACAAACGGCTCTTTCTAAAGTAACAAATGATCTGCTATCAGCTAACTCACAGACCGCGCTCTGACAAACGTCTCTTTCTAAAGTAACAAATGATCTGCTATCAGCTAACTCGCAGACCGCGCTCTGACAAACGTCTCTTTCTAAAGTAACAAAGGATCTGCTATCAGCTAACTCGCAGACCGTGCTCTGATAAACGTCTCTTTCTAAAGTAACAAATGATCTGCTATCAGCTAACTCGCAGACCGTGCTCTGACAAACGGCTCTTTCTAAAGTAACAAATGATCTGCTATCATCTAACTCGCAGACCGTGCTCTGATAAACGTCTCTTTCTAAAGTAACAAATGATCTGCTATCATCTAACTCGCAGACCGTGCTCTAACAAACGGCTCTTTCTAAAGTAACAAATGATCTGCTATCAGCTAACTCGCAGACCGTGCTCTGACAAACGTCTCTTTCTAAAGTAACAAATGATCTGCTATCAGCTAACTCGCAGACCGTGCTCTGACAAACGGCTCTTTCTAAAGTAACAAATGATCTGCTATCAGCTAACTCGCAGACCGTGCTCTGACAAACGTCTCTTTCTAAAGTAACAGATGATCTGCTATCAGCTAACTCGCAGACCGTGCTCTGACAAACATCTCTTTCTAAAGTAACAAATGATCTGCTATCAGCTAACTCGCAGACCGTGCTGTAACAAACGTCTCTTTCTAAAGTAACAAATGATCTGCTATCAGCTAACTCGCAGACCGTGCTCTGACAAACGTCTCTTTCTAAAGTAACAAATGATCTGCTATCAGCTAACTCGCAGACCGTGCTCTGACAAACGTCTCTTTGTAAAGTAACAAATGATCTGCTATCAGCTAACTCGCAGACCGTGCTCTGACAAACGTCTCTTTGTAAAGTAACAAATGATCTGCTATCAGCTAACTCGCAGACCGTGCTCTGACAAACGGCTCTTTGTAAAGTAACAAATGATCTGCTATCAGCTAACTCGCAGACCGTGCTCTGACAAACGGCTCTTTCTAAAGTAACAAATGATCTGCTATCAGCTAACTCGCAGACCGCGCTCTGACAAACGGCTCTTTCTAAAGTAACAAATGATCTGCTATCAGCTAACTCGCAGACCGCGCTCTGACAAACGGTTCTTTCTAAAGTAACAAATGATCTGCTATCAGCTAACTCGCAGACCGTGCTCTGACAAACGGCTCTTTCTAAAGTAACAAATGATCTGCTATCAGCTAACTCGCAGACCGTGCTCTGACAAACGGCTCTTTCTAAAGTAACAAATGATCTGCTATCAGCTAACTCGCAGACCGTGCTCTGACAAACGGCTCTTTCTAAAGTAACAAATGATCTGCTATCAGCTAACTCGCAGACCGCGCTCTGACAAACGGCTCTTTCTAAAGTAACAAATGATCTGCTGTCAGCTAACTCGCAGACCGTGCTGTAACAAACGTCTCTTTCTAAAGTAACAAATGATCTGCTATCAGCTAACTCGCAGACCGTGCTCTGACAAACGTCTCTTTCTAAAGTAACAAATGATCTGCTATCAGCTAACTCGCAGACCGTGCTCTGACAAACGTCTCTTTCTAAAGTAACAAATGATCTGCTATAAGCTAACTCGCAGACCGTGCTCTGACAAACGTCTCTTTCTAAAGTAACAAATGATCTGCTATCAGCTAACTCGCAGACCGTGCTCTGACAAACGTCTCTTTCTAAAGTAACAAATGATCTGCTATCAGCTAACGCGCAGACCGTGCTCTGACAAACGGCTCTTTCTAAAGTAACAAATGATCTGCTATCAGCTAACTCGCAGACCGTGCTCTGACAAACGGCTCTTTCTAAAGTAACAAATGATCTGCTATCAGCTAACTCGCAGACCGTGCTCTGACAAACGTCTCTTTCTAAAGTAACAAATGATCTGCTATCCGCTAACTCGCAGACCGCGCTCTGACAAACGTCTCTTTCTAAAGTAACAAATGATCTGCTATCCGCTAACTCGCAGACCGCGCTCTGACAAACGTCTCTTTCTAAAGTAACAAATGATCTGCCATCAGCTAACTCGCAGACCGCGCTCTGACAAACGTCTCTTTCTAAAGTAACAAATGATCTGCTATCAGCTAACTCGCAGACCGTGCTCTGACAAACGTCTCTTTCTAAAGTAACAAATGATCTGCTATCAGCTAACTCGCAGACCGTGCTCTGACAAACGTCTCTTTCTAAAGTAACAAATGATCTGCTATCAGCTAACTCGCAGACCGTGCTCTGACAAACGTCTCTTTCTAAAGTAACAAATGATCTGCTATCAGCTAACTCGCAGACCGTGCTGTAACAAACGTCTCTTTCTAAAGTAACAAATGATCTGCTATCAGCTAACTCGCAGACCATGCTCTGACAAACGGCTCTTTCTAAAGTAACAAATGATCTGCTATCAGCTAACTCGCAGACCGTGCTCTGACAAACGTCTCTTTCTAAAGTAACAAATGATCTGCTATCAGCTAACTCGCAGACCGTGCTCTGACAAACGGCTCTTTCTAAAGTAACAAATGATCTGCTATCAGCTAACTCGCAGACCGTGCTCTGACAAACGTCTCAGTCTAAGTAAACAAATGATCTGCTATCATCTAACTCGCAGACCGCGCTCTGACAAACGGCTCTTTCTAAAGTAACAAATGATCTGCTATCAGCTAACTCGCAGACCGTGCTCTGACAAACGTCTCAGTCTAAAGTAACAAATGATCTGCTATCAGCTAACTCGCAGACCGTGCTCTGACAAACGGCTCATTCTAAAGTAACAAATGATCTGCTATCAGCTAACTCGCAGACCGTGCTCTGACAAACGGCTCTTTCTAAAGTAACAAATGATCTGCTATCAGCTAACTCGCAGACCGTGCTCTGACAAACGTCTCTTTCTAAAGTAACAAATGATCTGCTATCAGCTAACTCGCAGACCGTGCTCTGACAAACGGCTCTTTCTAAAGTAACAAATGATCTGCTATCAGCTAACTCGCAGACCGCGCTCTGACAAACGGCTCTTTCTAAAGTAACAAATGATCTGCTATCAGCTAACTCGCAGACCGCGCTCTGACAAACGGTTCTTTCTAAAGTAACAAATGATCTGCTATCAGCTAACTCGCAGACCGTGCTCTGACAAACGGCTCTTTCTAAAGTAACAAATGATCTGCTATCAGCTAACTCGCAGACCGTGCTCTGACAAACGTCTCTTTCTAAAGTAACAAATGATCTGCTATCAGCTAACTCGCAGACCGCGCTCTGACAAACGTCTCTTTGTAAAGTAACAAATGATCTGCTATCAGCTAACTCGCAGACCGTGCTCTGACAAACGTCTCTTTCTAAAGTAACAAATGATCTGCTATCAGCTAACTCGCAGACCGCGCTCTGACAAACGGCTCTTTCTAAAGTAACAAATGATCTGCTATCAGCTAACTCGCAGACCGTGCTCTGACAAACGTCTCTTTCTAAAGTAACAAATGATCTGCTATCAGCTAACTCGCAGACCGTGCTCTGACAAACGTCTCTTTCTAAAGTAACAAATGATCTGCTATCAGCTAACTCGCAGACCGCGCTCTGACAAACGGCTCTTTCTAAAGTAACAAATGATCTGCTATCAGCTAACTCGCAGACCGTGCTCTGACAAACGTCTCTTTCTAAAGTAAAAAATGATCTGCTATCAGCTAACTCGCAGACCGTGCTCTGACAAACGGCTCTTTCTAAAGTAACAAATGATCTGCTATCAGCTAACTCGCAGACCGTGCTCTGACAAACGTCTCTTTCTAAAGTAACAAATGATCTGCTATCAGCTAACTCGCAGACCGTGCTCTGACAAACGTCTCTTTCTAAAGTAACAAATGATCTGCTATCAGCTAACGCGCAGACCGTGCTCTGACAAACGGCTCTTTCTAAAGTAACAAATGATCTGCTATCAGCTAACTCGCAGACCGTGCTCTGACAAACGGCTCTTTCTAAAGTAACAAATGATCTGCTATCAGCTAACTCGCAGACCGCGCTCTGACAAACGTCTCTTTCTAAAGTAACAAATGATCTGCTATCAGCTAACTCGCAGACCGTGCTCTGACAAACGGCTCTTTCTAAAGTAACAAATGATCTGCTATCAGCTAACTCGCAGACCGTGCTCTGACAAACGTCTCTTTCTAAAGTAACAAATGATCTGCTATCAGCTAACTCGCAGACCGTGCTCTG
Source organism: Bombina bombina (assembly GCF_027579735.1). Classification (NCBI taxonomy): domain Eukaryota; kingdom Metazoa; phylum Chordata; class Amphibia; order Anura; family Bombinatoridae; genus Bombina; species Bombina bombina. The sequence continues at coordinate 1,156,048,601 of NC_069503.1, read as the reverse complement.
ACAAACGTCTCTTTCTAAAGTAACAAATGATCTGCCATCAGCTAACTCGCACACCGTGCTGTAACAAACGTCTCTTTCTAAAGTAACAAATGATCTGCTATCAGCTAACTCGCAGACCGTGCTCTGACAAACGTCTCTTTCTAAAGTAACAAATGATCTGCTATCAGCTAACTCGCAGACCGTGCTCTGACAAACGGCTCTTGCTAAAGTAACAAATGATCTGCTATCAGCTAACTCGCAGGACCGTGCTCTGACAAACGGCTCTTTCTAAAGTAACAAATGATCTGCTATCAGCTAACTCGCAGACCGCTGCTCTGACAAACGTCTCTTTCTAAAGTAACAAATGATCTGCTATCAGCTAACTCGCAGACCGTGCTCTGACAAACGTCTCTTTCTAAAGTAACAAATGATCTGCTATCAGCTAACTCGCAGACCGTGCTCTGACAAACGTCTCTTTCTAAAGTAACAAATGATCTGCTATCAGCTAACTCGCACACCGTGCTGTAACAAACGGCTCTTTCTAAAGTAACAAATGATCTGCTATCAGCTAACTCGCAGACCGTGCTGTAACAAACGTCTCTTTCTAAAGTAACAAATGATCTGCTATCAGCTAACTCGCAGACCGTGCTCTGACAAACGTCTCTTTCTAAAGTAACAAATGATCTGCTATCAGCTAACTCGCAGACCGTGCTCTGACAAACGGCTCTTTCTAAAGTAACAAATGATCTGCTATCAGCTAACTCGCACACCGTGCTCTGACAAACGTCTCTTTCTAAAGTAACAAATGATCTGCTATCAGCTAACTCGCAGACCGTGCTCTGACAAACGTCTCTTTCTAAAGTAACAAATGATCTGCTATCAGCTAACTCGCAGACCGTGCTCTGACAAACGGCTCTTTCTAAAGTAACAACTGATCTGCTATCAGCTAACTCGCAGACCGCGCTCTGACAAACGTCTCTTTCTAAAGTAACAAATGATCTGCTATCAGCTAACTCGCAGACCGCGCTCTGACAAACGGTTCTTTCTAAAGTAACAAATGATCTGCTATCAGCTAACTCGCAGACCGTGCTCTGACAAACGGCTCTTTCTAAAGTAACAAATGATCTGCTATCAGCTAACTCGCAGACCGTGCTCTGACAAACGGCTCTTTCTAAAGTAACAAATGATCTGCTATCAGCTAACTCGCAGACCGTGCTCTGACAAACGTCTCTTTCTAAAGTAACAAATGATCTGCTATCAGCTAACTCGCAGACCGTGCTCTGACAAACGGCTCTTTCTAAAGTAACAAATGATCTGCTATCAGCTAACTCGCAGACCGTGCTCTGACAAACGGCTCTTTCTAAAGTAACAAATGATCTGCTATCTGCTAACTCGCAGACCGTGCTCTGACAAACGTCTCTTTCTAAAGTAACAAATGATCTGCTATCAGCTAACTCGCAGACCGCGCTCTGACAAACGTCTCTTTCTAAAGTAACAAATGATCTGCTATCAGCTAACTCGCAGACCGCGCTCTGACAAACGGCTCTTTCTAAAGTAACAAATGATCTGCTATCAGCTAACTCGCAGACCGTGCTCTGACAAACGTCTCTTTCTAAAGTAACAAATGATCTGCTATCAGCTAACTCGCAGACCGTGCTCTGACAAACGTCTCTTTCTAAAGTAACAAATGATCTGCTATCAGCTAACTCGCACACCGTGCTGTAACAAACGGCTCTTTCTAAAGTAACAAATGATCTGCTATCATCTAACTCGCAGACCGTGCTCTGACAAACGTCTCTTTCTAAAGTAACAAATGATCTGCTATCAGCTAACTCGCACACCGTGCTGTAACAAACGGCTCTTTCTAAAGTAACAAATGATCTGCTATCAGCTAACTCGCAGACCGTGCTCTGACAAACGTCTCTTTCTAAAGTAACAAATGATCTGCTATCAGCTAACTCGCAGACCGTGCTGTAACAAACGGCTCTTTCTAAAGTAACAAATGATCTGCTATCAGCTAACTCGCAGACCGTGCTCTGACAAACGGCTCTTTCTAAAGTAACAAATGATCTGCTATCATCTAACTCGCAGACCGTGCTCTGACAAACGTCTCTTTCTAAAGTAACAAATGATCTGCTATCAGCTAACTCGCAGACCGCGCTGTAACAAACGTCTCTTTCTAAAGTAACAAATGATCTGCTATCAGCTAACTCGCAGACCGTGCTCTGACAAACGGCTCTTTCTAAAGTAACAAATGATCTGCTATCAGCTAACTCGCAGACCGTGCGCTGACAAACGTCTCTTTCTAAAGTAACAAATGATCTGCTATCAGCTAACTCGCAGACCGTGCTCTGACAAACGGCTCTTTCTAAAGTAACAAATGATCTGCTATCAGCTAACTCGCAGACCGTGCTCTGACAAACGTCTCTTTCTAAAGTAACAAATGATCTGCTATCAGCTAACTCGCAGACCGTGCTCTGACAAACGTCTCTTTCTAAAGTAACAAATGATCTGCTATCATCTAACTCGCAGACCGTGCTCTGACAAACGTCTCTTTCTAAAGTAACAAATGATCTGCTATCAGCTAACTCGCAGACCGTGCGCTGACAAACGTCTCTTTCTAAAGTAACAAATGATCTGCTATCAGCTAACTCGCAGACCGTGCTCTGACAAACGTCTCTTTCTAAAGTAACAAATGATCTGCTATCAGCTAACTTGCAGACCGTGCTGTAACAAACGTCTCTTTCTAAAGTAACAAATGATCTGCTATCAGCTAACTCGCAGACCGTGCTCTGACAAACGTCTCTTTCTAAAGTAACAAATGATCTGCTATCAGCTAACTCGCAGACCGTGCTCTGACAAACGGCTCTTTCTAAAGTAACAAATGATCTGCTATCAGCTAACTCGCAGACCGCGCTCTGACAAACGGCTCTTTCTAAAGTAACAAATGATCTGCTATCAGCTAACTCGCAGACCGTGCTCTGACAAACGTCTCTTTCTAAAGTAACAAATGATCTGCTATCAGCTAACTCGCAGACCGTGCTCTGACAAACGTCTCTTTCTAAAGTAACAAATGATCTGCTATCAGCTAACTCGCAGACCGTGCTCTGACAAACGGCTCTTTCTAAAGTAACAAATGATCTGCTGTCAGCTAACTCGCAGACCGTGCTCTGACAAACGTCTCTTTCTAAAGTAACAAATGATCTGCTATCCGCTAACTCGCAGACCGTGCTCTGACAAACGTCTCTTTCTAAAGTAACAAATGATCTGCTATCAGCTAACTCGCAGACCGTGCTCTGACAAACGTCTCTTTCTAAAGTAACAAATGATCTGCTATCAGCTAACTCGCAGACCGTGCTCTGACAAACGGCTCTTTCTAAAGTAACAAATGATCTGCTATCAGCTAACTCGCAGACCGTGCTCTGACAAACGGCTCTTTCTAAAGTAACAAATGATCTGCTATCAGCTAACTCGCAGACCGCGCTCTGACAAACAGCTCTTTCTAAAGTAACAAATGATCTGCTATCAGCTAACTCGCAGACCGTGCTGTAACAAACGTCTCTTTCTAAAGTAACAAATGATCTGCTATCAGCTAACTCGCAGACCGTGCTCTGACAAACGTCTCTTTCTAAAGTAACAGATGATCTGCTATCAGCTAACTCGCAGACCGTGCTCTGACAAACGTCTCTTTCTAAAGTAACAAATGATCTGCTATCAGCTAACTCGCAGACCGCGCTCTGACAAACGGCTCTTTCTAAAGTAACAAATGATCTGCTATCAGCTAACTCGCAGACCGTGCTCTGACAAACGTCTCTTTCTAAAGTAACAAATGATCTGCTATCAGCTAACTCGCAGACCGCGCTCTGACAAACGGCTCTTTCTAAAGTAACAAATGATCTGCTATCAGCTAACTCGCAGACCGCGCTCTGACAAACGGCTCTTTCTAAAGTAACAAATGATCTGCTATCAGCTAACTCGCAGACCGTGCTCTGACAAACGTCTCTTTCTAAAGTAACAAATGATCTGCTATCAGCTAACTCGCAGACCGCGCTCTGACAAACGTCTCTTTCTAAAGTAACAAATGATCTGCTATCAGCTAACTCGCAGACCGCGCTCTGACAAACGCTCTTTCTAAAGTAACAAATGATCTGCTATCAGCTAACTCGCAGACCGCGCTCTGACAAACGTCTCTTTCTAAAGTAACAAATGATCTGCTATCAGCTAACTCGCAGACCGTGCTCTGACAAACGTCTCTTTCTAAAGTAACAAATGATCTGCTATCAGCTAACTCGCAGACCGTGCTGTAACAAACGTCTCTTTCTAAAGTAACAAATGATCTGCTATCAGCTAACTCGCAGACCGTGCTCTGATAAACGTCTCTTTCTAAAGTAACAAATGATCTGCTGTCAGCTAACTCGCAGACCGCGCTCTGACAAACGGTTCTTTCTAAAGTAACAAATGATCTGCTATCAGCTAACTCGCAGACCATGCTCTGACAAACGTCTCTTTCTAAAGTAACAAATGATCTGCTATCAGCTAACTCGCAGACCGTGCTCTGAAAAACGGCTCTTTCTAAAGTAACAAATGATCTGCTATCAGCTAACTCGCAGACCGTGCTGTAACAAACGTCTCTTTCTAAAGTAACAAATGATCTGCTATCAGCTAACTCGCAGACCGTGCTCTGACAAACGGCTCTTTCTAAAGTAACAAATGATCTGCTATCAGCTAACTCGCAGACCGCGCTCTGACAAACGTCTCTTTCTAAAGTAACAAATGATCTGCTATCAGCTAACTCGCAGACCGTGCTCTGACAAACGTCTCTTTCTAAAGTAACAAATGATCTGCTATCAGCTAACTCGCAGACCGTGCTCTGACAAACGTCTCTTTCTAAAGTAACAAATGATCTGCTATCAGCTAACTCGCAGACCGCGCTCTGACAAACGCTCTTTCTAAAGTAACAAATGATCTGCTATCAGCTAACTCGCAGACCGTGCTCTGATAAACGTCTCTTTCTAAAGTAACAAATGATCTGCTATCAGCTAACTCGCAGACCGTGCTCTGATAAACGTCTCTTTCTAAAGTAACAAATGATCTGCTGTCAGCTAACTCGCAGACCGCGCTCTGACAAACGGTTCTTTCTAAAGTAACAAATGATCTGCTATCATCTAACTCGCAGACCGTGCTCTGACAAACGTCTCTTTCTAAAGTAACAAATGATCTGCTATCAGCTAACTCGCAGACCGTGCTCTGACAAACGTCTCTTTCTAAAGTAACAAATGATCTGCTATCATCTAACTCGCAGACCGTGCTCTGACAAACGCTCTTTCTAAAGTAACAAATGATCTGCTATCAGCTAACTCGCAGACCGTGCTCTGACAAACGCTCTTTCTAAAGTAACAAATGATCTGCTATCAGCTAACTCGCAGACCGTGCTCTGACAAACGTCTCTTTCTAAAGTAACAAATGATCTGCTATCAGCTAACTCGCAGACCGTGCTCTGACAAACGTCTCTTTCTAAAGTAACAAATGATCTGCTATCAGCTAACTCGCAGACCGTGCTCTGATAAACGTCTCTTTCTAAAGTAACAAATGATCTGCTGTCAGCTAACTCGCAGACCGTGCTGTAACAAACGGCGATTTCTAAAGTAACAAATGATCTGCTATCAGCTAACTCGCAGACCGCGCTCTGACAAACGGCTCTTTCTAAAGTAACAAATGATCTGCTATCAGCTAACTCGCAGACCGTGCTCTGACAAACGGCTCTTTCTAAAGTAACAAATGATCTGCTATCAGCTAACTCGCAGACCGTGCTCTGACAAACGTCTCTTTCTAAAGTAACAAATGATCTGCTATCATCTAACTCGCAGACCGCGCTCTGACAAACGTCTCTTTCTAAAGTAACAAATGATCTGCTATCATCTAACTCGCAGACCGTGCTCTGACAAACGGCTCTTTCTAAAGTAACAAATGATCTGCTATCAGCTAACTCGCAGACCGTGCTCTGACAAACGGCTCTTTCTAAAGTAACAAATGATCTGCTATCAGCTAACTCGCAGACCGTGCTCTGACAAACGTCTCTTTCTAAAGTAACAAATGATCTGCTATCAGCTAACTCGCACACCGTGCTCTGACAAACGTCTCTTTCTAAAGTAACAAATGATCTGCTATCAGCTAACTCGCAGACCGTGCTCTGACAAACGTCTCTTTCTAAAGTAACAAATGATCTGCTATCAGCTAACTCGCAGACCGTGCTCTGACAAACGGCTCTTTCTAAAGTAACAAATGATCTGCTATCAGCTAACTCGCAGACCGTGCTCTGACAAACGGCTCTTTCTAAAGTAACAAATGATCTGCTATCAGCTAACTCGCAGACCGTGCTCTGACAAACGTCTCTTTCTAAAGTAACAAATGATCTGCTATCAGCTAACTCGCAGACCGTGCTCTGACAAACGTCTCTTTCTAAAGTAACAAATGATCTGCTATCAGCTAACTCGCAGACCGTGCTCTGACAAACGTCTCTTTCTAAAGTAACAAATGATCTGCTATCATCTAACTCGCAGACCGCGCTCTGACAAACATCTCTTTCTAAAGTAACAAATGATCTGCTATCAGCTAACTCGCAGACCGTGCTCTGACAAACGGCTCTTTCTAAAGTAACAAATGATCTGCTATCAGCTAACTCGCAGACCGCGCTCTGACAAACGTCTCTTTCTAAAGTAACAAATGATCTGCTATCAGCTAACTCGCAGACCGCGCTCTGACAAACATCTCTTTCTAAAGTAACAAATGATCTGCTATCAGCTAACTCGCAGACCGTGCTCTGACAAACGGCTCTTTCTAAAGTAACAAATGATCTGCTATCAGCTAACTCGCAGACCGTGCTCTGACAAACGTCTCTTTCTAAAGTAACAAATGATCTGCTATCAGCTAACTCGCAGACCGTGCTGTAACAAACGTCTCTTTCTAAAGTAACAAATGATCTGCTATCAGCTAACTCGCAGACCGTGCTCTGACAAACGTCTCTTTCTAAAGTAACAAATGATCTGCTGTCAGCAAACTCGCAGACCGTGCTCTGACAAACGTCTCTTTCTAAAGTAACAAATGATCTGCTATCAGCTAACTCGCAGACCGTGCTCTGACAAACGTCTCTTTCTAAAGTAACAAATGATCTGCTATCAGCTAACTCGCAGACCGTGCTCTGACAAACGGCTCTTTCTAAAGTAACAAATGATCTGCTATCAGCTAACTCGCAGACCGTGCTCTGACAAACGGCTCTTTCTAAAGTAACAAATGATCTGCTATCAGCTAACTCGCAGACCGCGCTCTGACAAACGGCTCTTTCTAAAGTAACAAATGATCTGCTATCAGCTAACTCGCAGACCGCGCTCTGACAAACGTCTCTTTCTAAAGTAACAAATGATCTGCTATCAGCTAACTCGCAGACCGTGCTCTGACAAACGGCTCTTTCTAAAGTAACAAATGATCTGCTATCAGCTAACTCGCAGACCGTGCTCTGACAAACGGCTCTTTCTAAAGTAACAAATGATCTGCTATCAGCTAACTCGCAGACCGTGCTCTGACAAACGGCTCTTTCTAAAGTAACAAATGATCTGCTATCAGCTAACTCGCAGACCGTGCTCTGACAAACGGCTCTTTCTAAAGTAACAAATGATCTGCTATCAGCTAGAGCTGCGCATCTTCACCTGTCTCACGATTCGATTCGATTACGATTATCATCGTAACGATTCGATACGATTCGATTCTACGATGCATCGCGATGCATCACGATTACTGCACTATTTCTGCCCAATTTTTAAATTTTTCAGAAAAAAAAATTCAAGAAGTCAAAGTATTGAAATAAACTCTTTTTTTATTTTATTAGCTCAAAAAAGGACACTCTTCCTGTGGCAAAGTCTGAACACAGCAGACAACAACAGTTTATAGAACAGTAAATACTAAATGGCAATTGTTGTATTGGTTTGGAAACAATATTATGGCATCAAACTGTAGTTACAGAGTACGTAGTGTAAAAAGTGCAGTGCTCACAGTGTACTTCTTCAGTAAAAGAAAATATTTAAATGTATATATTATATATTAGTAAGTAGTACACTATACACTTGTAAAGAAACATGAACAACAAATAAATGTCTAACCTATCTATGTTGGTTTTAATTTAATTTCTTTACTTACTTAGTAATAATATTATAATAGACATTAAATTAAAACCCAAATAGATAGGTTAAGCTTAAGTTACCACCATAATACCTTATTTGTGTGAAAATTGTCCTCAGAAAACAAAACATAAATCCCTTATAGGTACAAAATTACAGGTGCAGTCCACTGTGCCTTCATGACTGTCAATTTGTGGCAAACAAACATCACGTGAAGAATCTGGAACACAACACACAGCACAGAGTGTGCACACAACACACATGTGATTGTGACATATACAATTAGTTTACACAGTTACAGACTTACAATAGTACTAGAGACTGAGAGAGAGACATTTAAAACAAGTAGCATTGAACTGAACTACTATAACTACAGTTTCTTCTTGATGATTATATTATCTTTATGGGATCACAAATATAATTAGTTAGTTATTAGTTACTGTTAAAGCAGTACTACACACAACTGAATAGTGACTGAGTCTGTCACTGAACAGTACACAGCAGTCACACACAAACAAACAATACATAAAAAAGGACACAGACATCAAGGAGTAAATCATGGTGAAGAAAGGGTGGCACGCCACTCACCTGAGGTGTGTGTGCTTTATTTTTGTATTGTGCTGTTGTGTGTGGCACTGTGTGTGTGCTGTACTGTCTGTAGTGTACAGTATATTTGTGATCCAATAAAGATTTACTCAAGGTTTACTCAAGGCTTTTCCTTCCCCTATAGTGGGGTTTGGCTTCAGTCTCACTCTCTGCATAGTGCACTCATAGACAGTTAGACAGTCACACTCACTAGACACTCAGACACTAGAGACACAGTGGGACACACACACAAACAAAAACATTCAATGGCACCACAGTCAGCCACAGTCACACTCACACTCATAGACACTTAGACAGTGACACTGGGACAGACACACAATCACATACAAACAAAAAAATTCAAAGGCAGTTAATACACTCATCTCACACACACTCATAGAGAATGAGATACATACAAACTTTTCAAACTGGCACTCACTCACAGACACACTCACACACTCATAAAGAGACAGTTAGACACTGCAGTACACACATTGTTATTGTTAACTGGTTGGTTATATTCGGTTAACCCCTACAGATCTGCCTGGGAGTGGGTGGGATGGCATTTGGGATTGGGATCATAAACAAAAACATATGATATCTTTCTTAAAGGGTCTATTTAAAATAGACAATTTTTTAGTGTGAATGAATAATATTAATAATCCCTTATGCAGTGTGCACTATGCACTCACTGCATTGCAAACAATACAGGGGTGTGCTGTAACAATAGCACAACATCTACAAAACAGAGCACTTCCTGATTGGCAAACATCACAGTAACACTAGAAGTAGTAATAGACATTATACAAGAAGTAGCATTGAACTACTAGATTTACTAACTTTGATTATCAATATCTTTATGGGATCACAAATATATTGTTACACAACACACACACAGTCACAGTCACACACAGTCAAACAATACCAAAAAAAACACACATAATAAAAAGAGTGAATCATGGTGAAGGGTGACACTGACACGCACACATGAGGTGTGTGAAGTTGTGTGTTGTTTCTTTTGTATTGTGTGTGTGTGTGTGTGACTGTGACAGAGTGACGTGGTCGGTCGTGTCGTGTAGTGTACTAGTATATTTTGTGATCCAACAAAGATTTACTCAAGGTTTTAAGCTTCATTTTTCAAAAAGCTATAAGCTATATAACAGTAACAAATATAAAATAACTTAACAGTAGTCTGCACTGGGCAGTGGGGCACACAGCACTTTCTTCTGGATGTGCCAAAAAACATTAAATATTAATATTATAAACCTGAATCACTACTCAGAATTATGGAATATGTAGGTTTTTCTGTAAGAACACTAGTTGATCCACATGCTCTGGTTTGAGGGTGCTTCTTTTAGCCGTTACCACATCTCCTGCAGTGGAGAAAACCCGCTCTGCAGACACGCTTGTACCTGGGATACACAAGTATCGCTTTGACAAATGAGAGAGGAGGGGAAATATGACCTCATGTACATGCCACCATTTCAAAGGGTCTTCAGTGAGAGGCAGAGATGGGGCTTTACAATATTTCTCTATTTCCTCTTCAGCCTTGGCATAGGGGGTCTTGGGTTCTATTGTACCTTCAGTGTCAGTGAAAGACTGTCCCAGCAAAGTCATGAGAAGCGATGTGGACTTTCTTTTGGGAGGAGAAGGGTTATCCTCCTCGATGGCTGATTCTTCTTCCAGAGTTTCTTTTCCCTCAGGCAGTGGCACTTCATCCACGTTTGTCCTCCTAGATGTAACTGTACTAGTACACTCAATCTGTGTTTGAACAAAAGAATAGAAAAAATAGCATTCATTATTACCTCGAGCAGCCAGCCAGCTAATGCTATGTGTGTGCTCAGAGAGACAGTAATGCATAAATAAATGCATACAACAGCTCACATCTATTCAAGAAACATGATGCAATTAAAATTACCTCCAAGGATGCAGCCTCCTCAGTCACTCCTCTGTATATCTCCAATCTCTCCTCCTCTGTGAGAATAAAAGGCAGTCCCTTAAAACGAGGATCCAGGGCAGAGGCTGTATAAAGTATCTTCTTCTCTGCCTCACTGCTGTACCTCTTCAGGAGATCTGTTTTGATGGCATTCTTGATCTCATGGATCATGGGTGTGTCTCCCATGGTGTCTGTCATGTTCTGGAGCAGTTGTGCATTTAGAGGGGCAATGAGAGAAACAGTTGGATTGCGCTCTTCTGACATCAGTGTGGTTGCATCTTTCATTGGCTTTAATGCACTCACAGCATCCTCTGCATTTGACACATCTGTTTCGTTGAGAGTGCAGAGATCTGACTCACTTTTTCTGACTTCTGGAGACAACAATGTGGCACAGATTGCAGGTTGCTGTTCTAGGAACCTCTCGACCATGTCATATGAGCTGTTCCACCTTGTTGTCACATCAGTTATTAGCTTATGATTCTTCAGGCCAAGACATTTCTGTTTTTCTTTCAGACAGTGGTTTGCTGTAGTGCTGCGGTGAAAAAATGTTGATATTCGTCGCACTCTGCCTAAAAGCCTGGAGAGCGTGGCCACTTTCAGCGCCCGCTGGGATGCGAGATTCAGTGTATGGGCGAAGCATTTTACATGAGGGAATTTTCCAACTTGAGCAGCAACAATCATGTTCGAAGCATTGTCGGTCACAAGCACTACAGATTTATCGGACAGCTGCCATTCTTCCACGACACGAGACAGTAGCTCCGCCAGATGAGAACCCGTGTGAGACTCATAAACTGCTCTCGTTTGCAGCACATGCGACAAGATCTTCCAGTCCTTGCTAATGTAATGTGCAGTTACTGTTACATAAGACTCCGTCGTGACTGAAGTCCATGAATCACACGTTAGTGCGACTCGACTGGCTTGGCTCATTGATGCAATTACCTGAGCTTTTGTTTCTTGGTAGAGTGCAGGTATAACGTTTTCTGTTAAGTGATTGCGTGACGGGATCTTATAACGTGGCTCTAGTGTCTTCAACAGGTTGCGAAACCCAAGGTTTTCCACAACAGAGTAAGGCCGTAGGTCCTTCGCTATGAAAGTTGCCACAGCTTTGGTTATTCTCTTCCCTTTTTCAGAGTTGGGTGGCAAAGTTGACAGCATTGCATCAATTCTTGGCTGATGAGCTTCAGCTAGTCTTTTTATTTCCTTGGCAGTGGCACTGGCGACAGCGGCAGGGGTTAGCATCTCAGAGTGAAAACGTCTAACGTGATTTCTCAAGTTAGTAGTATTCCCTAGGTATTTAATTTTTGTGTGACAGGCTTTACAAACCGCGTGTGTCTTGTCCAATTCGTGCTTTCCAGTATGTTCATAAAATCCAAAATGTGCCCAGATGCTTGCTTTTAAAATGCTAGGTGCATTTTTTATCTCTCTATCTTTTTTGTCTCCCTCTGTCATTTTAGCATGACATGTACATATGTGACGGATGATGTTGTTGTCAACGTCAAACTCTGTCAGTGTTAAAAAAAAAAGAAAATACACTAAGTTCCAGTTGTCAAAATGTCAAGCCGCAAATGTAAAATCAACAAGTACTAGTAACTTCAACTACTTTGCCAATGCCATACATTTTGCGAACATAAATTTTAAAACAAATTGCATTGTGATAATTGCAGGGGACATCACTCACTCACTGACACAGTTACTGTAATATATTACACACTTAAAGGTGCAAAAACCCAAACATTTACTTTCATGATTCAGATAGAGAATACAATTTTAAATAAACATCATAACTAACTCTTCTATTATTTAATTTGCTTCATACTTCTCAGATATCGTTTGTTGATGACATATTAGCAATGCATTGCACAGCACACACATTACTTACTAAGTATATAATACTTTGTGCACAAGGAGGAGGCTATGCATTTCAACAAAGGATAAGCAAATTATATAATAGGGAAAGTTGTTTAAAATTGCATGCACTTTCTTGAATTAATATATTATTAAAATATTAGAACTTCAGACCAGGCCATCCATCCATGTGAAAAACATGTAGATATAGATAAAGATTAGACTAATAGAGACATTATTAGACAATAATAGTATACTATATTTATTTATAATACATTTTTTATATATGCAATATTATTCAATAATGCAGCAATTAATTATGCAGCAGCCTGAGCCTCAGTCAGCTCAGCATACTACGTTAAGTAAATAAGGCAAGTATTTAATTGTTACCCCTTATTGTGTAATAAATGTGATTGTGTACCCCTTATTGATTTGCTCTTACCTATTGGCAAGTAGTAGGCAGTTGAGGCAATAGGCAGGCATGGCAATGGCAATTATGGCATGGCATTGGCAAAATGTACAACGTTTTGGTAACTATTAACTAAACAAACAGTTAGTTAGTCTAATTCTCACCATAGGTCTCCTCCTCTGTCTCCCACAAAATAAAAATGAGCCCGCCGTGTAGCTGTAGTATACCGCCGTGTACCATCATCAATCTCAGGCAACAAACTCCTGCTTTGCTGCTTTGCTCCTACTGCGTAACTTCGGCACTTCAAGAGACCGCCCATGAGCGCCCATGTTGCTTTATTGGGTGACGTGACGTCAGTGACGTCAAAACGATGTACCGCGCACTTTCGCGCACTTTCTTTTACGTTTCCTGGAGGCTGGTCACGTGGGTAACGTTAATCGATTATCGCGTCTCAGCGCATCGATGCAGAATCGTTTCATGCCGCATCGCGATGCATCGTCAAAACGATTATTTTTGACAGGCCTACTATCAGCTAACTCGCAGACCGCGCTCTGACAAACAGCTCTTTCTAAAGTAACAAATGATCTGCTATCAGCTAACTCTCAGACCGTGCTGTAACAAACGTCTCTTTCTAAAGTAACAAATGATCTGCTATCAGCTAACTCGCAGACCGTGCTCTGACAAACGTCTCTTTCTAAAGTAACAAATGATCTGATATCAGCTAACTCGCAGACCGTGCTCTGACAAACGTCTCTTTCTAAAGTAACAGATGATCTGCTATCAGCTAACTCGCAGACCGTGCTCTGACAAACGTCTCTTTCTAAAGTAACAAATGATCTGCTATCAGCTAACTCGCAGACCGCGCTCTGACAAACGGCTCTTTCTAAAGTAACAAATGATCTGCTATCAGCTAACTCGCAGACCGTGCTCTGACAAACGTCTCTTTCTAAAGTAACAAATGATCTGCTATCAGCTAACTCGCAGACCGCGCTCTGACAAACGGCTCTTTCTAAAGTAACAAATGATCTGCTATCAGCTAACTCGCAGACCGTGCTCTGACAAACGGCTCTTTCTAAAGTAACAAATGATCTGCTATCAGCTAACTCGCAGACCGTGCTCTGACAAACGTCTCTTTCTAAAGTAACAAATGATCTGCTATCAGCTAACTCGCAGACCGCGCTCTGACAAACGTCTCTTTCTAAAGTAACAAATGATCTGCTATCAGCTAACTCGCAGACTGCGCTCTGACAAATGCTCTTTCTAAAGTAACAAATGATCTGCTATCAGCTAACTCGCAGACCGTGCTCTGATAAACGTCTCTTTCTAAAGTAACAAATGATCTGCTGTCAGCTAACTCGCAGACCGCGCTCTGACAAACGGTTCTTTCTAAAGTAACAAATGATCTGCTATCAGCTAACTCGCAGACCGTGCTCTGACAAACGTCTCTTTCTAAAGTAACAAATGATCTGCTATCAGCTAACTCGCAGACCGTGCTCTGACAAACGGCTCTTTCTAAAGTAACAAATGATCTGCTATCAGCTAACTCGCAGACCGTGCTGTAACAAACGTCTCTTTCTAAAGTAACAAATGATCTGCTATCAGCTAACTCGCAGACCGTGCTCTGACAAACGGCTCTTTCTAAAGTAACAAATGATCTGCTATCAGCTAACTCGCAGACCGCGCTCTGACAAACGTCTCTTTCTAAAGTAACAAATGATCTGCTATCAGCTAACTCGCAGACCGTGCTCTGACAAACGTCTCTTTCTAAAGTAACAAATGATCTGCTATCAGCTAACTCGCAGACCGCGCTCTGACAAACGTCTCTTTCTAAAGTAACAAATGATCTGCTATCAGCTAACTCGCAGACCGCGCTCTGACAAACGCTCTTTCTAAAGTAACAAATGATCTGCTATCAGCTAACTCGCAGACCGCGCTCTGACAAACGTCTCTTTCTAAAGTAACAAATGATCTGCTATCAGCTAACTCGCAGACCGCGCTCTGACAAACGTCTCTTTCTAAAGTAACAAATGATCTGCTATCAGCTAACTCGCAGACCGTGCTCTGACAAACGGCTCTTTCTAAAGTAACAAATGATCTGCTATCAGCTAACTCGCAGACCGTGCTCTGATAAACGTCTCTTTCTAAAGTAACAAATGATCTGCTATCAGCTAACTCGCAGACCGTGCTCTGATAAACGTCTCTTTCTAAAGTAACAAATGATCTGCTGTCAGCTAACTCGCAGACCGCGCTCTGACAAACGGTTCTTTCTAAAGTAACAAATGATCTGCTATCATCTAACTCGCAGACCGTGCTCTGACAAACGTCTCTTTCTAAAGTAACAAATGATCTGCTATCAGCTAACTCGCAGACCGTGCTCTGACAAACGTCTCTTTCTAAAGTAACAAATGATCTGCTATCATCTAACTCGCAGACCGTGCTCTGACAAACGTCTCTTTCTAAAGTAACAAATGATCTGCTATCAGCTAACTCGCAGACCGTGCTCTGACAAACGCTCTTTCTAAAGTAACAAATGATCTGCTATCAGCTAACTCGCAGACCGTGCTCTGACAAACGTCTCTTTCTAAAGTAACAAATGATCTGCTATCAGCTAACTCGCAGACCGTGCTCTGATAAACGTCTCTTTCTAAAGTAACAAATGATCTGCTGTCAGCTAACTCGCAGACCGCGCTCTGACAAACGGTTCTTTCTAAAGTAACAAATGATCTGCTATCATCTAACTCGCAGACCGTGCTCTGACAAACGTCTCTTTCTAAAGTAACAAATGATCTGCTATCAGCTAACTCGCAGACCACGCTCTGACAAACAGCTCTTTCTAAAGTAACAAATGATCTGCTATCAGCTAACTCGCAGACCGTGCTCTGACAAACGGCTCTTTCTAAAGTAACAAATGATCTGCTATCAGCTAACTCGCAGACCGTGCTCTGACAAACGTCTCTTTCTAAAGTAACAAATGATCTGCTATCAGCTAACTCGCACACCGTGCTGTAACAAACGGCTCTTTCTAAAGTAACAAATGATCTGCTATCAGCTAACTCGCAGACCGTGCTCTGACAAACGTCTCTTTCTAAAGTAACAAATGATCTGCTATCAGCTAACTCGCAGACCGCGCTCTGACAAACGTCTCTTTCTAAAGTAACAAATGATCTGCTATCAGCTAACTCGCAGACCGCGCTCTGACAAACGGCTCTTTCTAAAGTAACAAATGATCTGCTATCAGCTAACTCGCAGACCGTGCTCTGACAAACGTCTCTTTCTAAAGTAACAAATGATCTGCTATCAGCTAACTCGCAGACCGTGCTCTGACAAACGTCTCTTTCTAAAGTAACAAATGATCTGCTATCAGCTAACTCGCAGACCGTGCTCTGACAAACGGCTCTTTCTAAAGTAACAAATGATCTGCTATCAGCTAACTCGCAGACCGTGCTCTGACAAACGGCTCTTTCTAAAGTAACAAATGATCTGCTATCAGCTAACTCGCAGACCGTGCTCTGACAAACGTCTCTTTCTAAAGTAACAAATGATCTGCTATCAGCTAACTCGCAGACCGTGCTCTGACAAACGTCTCTTTCTAAAGTAACAAATGATCTGCTATCAGCTAACTCGCAGACCGTGCTCTGACAAACGTCTCTTTCTAAAGTAACAAATGATCTGCTATCATCTAACTCGCAGACCGCGCTCTGACAAACGTCTCTTTCTAAAGTAACAAATGATCTGCTATCAGCTAACTCGCAGACCGCGCTCTGACAAACGTCTCTTTCTAAAGTAACAAATGATCTGCTATCAGCTAACTCGCAGACCGTGCTCTGACAAACGGCTCTTTCTAAAGTAACAAATGATCTGCTATCAGCTAACTCGCAGACCGTGCTCTGACAAACGGCTCTTTCTAAAGTAACAAATGATCTGCTATCAGCTAACTCGCAGACCGTGCTCTGACAAACGTCTCTTTCTAAAGTAACAAATGATCTGCTGTCAGCTAACTCGCAGACCGTGCTCTGACAAACGGCTCTTTCTAAAGTAACAAATGATCTGCTATCAGCTAACTCGCAGACCGTGCTGTAACAAACGTCTCTTTCTAAAGTAACAAATGATCTGCTATCAGCTAACTCGCACACCGTGCTCTGACAAACGTCTCTTTCTAAAGTAACAAATGATCTGCTATCAGCTAACTTGCAGACCGTGCTCTGACAAACGTCTCTTTCTAAAGTAACAAATGATCTGCTATCAGCTAACTCGCAGACCGTGCTCTGACAAACGGCTCTTTCTAAAGTAACAAATGATCTGATGTCAGCTAACTCGCAGACCGCGCTCTGACAAACGGCTCTTTCTAAAGTAACAAATGATCTGCTATCAGCTAACTCGCAGACCGTGCTCTGACAAACGGCTCTTTCTAAAGTAACAAATGATCTGCTATCAGCTAACTCGCAGACCGTACTCTGACAAACGGCTCTTTCTAAAGTAACAAATGATCTGCTATCAGCTAACTCGCAGACCGCGCTCTGACAAACGGCTCTTTCTAAAGTAACAAATGATCTGCTATCAGCTAACTCGCAGACCGTGCTCTGACAAACGTCTCTTTCTAAAGTAACAAATGATCTGCTATCAGCTAACTCGCAGACCGTGCTCTGACAAACGGCTCTTTCTAAAGTAACAAATGATCTGCTATCAGCTAACTCGCAGACCGTGCTCTGACAAACGTCTCTTTGTAAAGTAACAAATGATCTGCTATCAGCTAACTCGCAGACCGCGCTCTGACAAACGGCTCTTTCTAAAGTAACAAATGATCTGCTATCAGCTAACTCGCAGACCGTGCTCTGACAAACGGCTCTTTCTAAAGTAACAAATGATCTGCTATCATCTAACTCGCAGACCGTGCTCTGACAAACGTCTCTTTCTAAAGTAACAAATGATCTGCTATCAGCTAACTCGCAGACCGCGCTCTGACAAATGGCTCTTTCTAAAGTAACAAATGATCTGCTATCAGCTAACTCGCAGACCGCGCTCTGACAAACGGCTCTTTCTAAAGTAACAAATGATCTGCTATCAGCTAACTCGCAGACCGTGCTCTGACAAACGGCTCTTTCTAAAGTAACAAATGATCTGCTATCAGCTAACGCACAGGGACACTACTCCTTACTATTTCTTCCGGATCTATCTGCTGCTTTTGACACAGTTGACCATCCTCTCCTCTTACAAACCCTACATTCTTTTGGCATCCGAGACACAGCCCTCTCCTGGTTTGCTTCCTATGGGGCATATTTATCAAGCTCTGTATGGAGCTTGAGGCCCCTTGTTTCCGGCAAGTCTTCAGGCTCGCCGGAAACAGAAGTTATGAAGCAGCGGTCTAAAGACGGCTGCTCCATAACTTGTCCATCTGCTCTGAGGCGTAGGACAGAAATCAACCCGAGCAAATACAAATCGGGTTGATTGACACCACCTGCTAGCAGCCGATTGGCCGCGAATCTGCAGGGGGCGGCATTGCACCAGCAGTTCACAAGAACTGCTGATGCAATGATAAATGCTGAGAGTGTATGCTGTCGGCATTTATCGATGTGCAGCGGATATGATACGCTACTTTGTATCATGTCCGCTTGCACATTGAAACATATGCCCCTATCTCAAACCGCTCATTTACAGTTTCCTTTAACAGCATATACTCTAATCCTTTGCCTCTCTCAGTAGGAATACTGCAAGGCTCTGTTTTCGGTCCCTTTCTTTTCTCTCCCTATACTTTATGTCTTGGAAAACTTATATCCTCCTTTGGGTTCCAGTACCAATTATATGCTGATGATACCCAAATCTATCTTTTCTCTCCTGATATCTCTCACTCTTTACTCAACCAGATTTCCAACTCTTTCTCTGCAATTTCCTCTTGGATGGCCTTGCACTACTTCCATCTCAATCTGTTTTTTGTTACTCAAAAAACTACAACAATACTAATTAATTCACTTATTTTGTGACAAATTGACTATTGCAATCTACTCCTAAATGGCCTTCCAAAACACCACCTCTCCTCCCTCCAATCTATTATGAATGCTTCTTCTAGACTCATCCACCTAAGTCGCCGATCTACATCAGCTGTTCCGCTCTGCCAGTCTCTACACTGGCTCCCCATACACTAGAGAATACAATTTAATGTACTAACCCTAACTTACAAAGCACTCAACAGTCTCACTCCCAACTATATTTCCTCTCTTATCTCCAAATGTTCCCCAAGCCGCCCTCTTCAATCATCCTCTGACCTACATATTTCCACTCTTATTATCTCTACGTCCCTCTCTTGCCTCCAAGACTTCTCACACCCTACTCCTGTCCTCTGTGATGATTAAGTACTCAGTGGAGTACGAAACACGTAAGATTATGATGGATTAACCCCCCCAGTGAACCGTTGATTTTAAAGTATTCAAATAAAGTTTATTGTTTTAAGATCTGGTGTGAGTGGCTACACTTTTGCCGTTGACTCTTAGCAGCTAGGTTCAGCTGTACCGGCCTGCACCCCCGCTTTGACGGATTTATACATGTGTCTTTTGCCCTGATGATTAGTAGCAGCAGATGAATCTGTCATTGGGAGCTCTTTGAAAACCCACCTATTCAGAGAGTTTTACCATCTCTCCTCTCTTTTTCATCCTAACCAAAATAATTATTGCACTACCTTGACTCACTGCAGCAACTACAATCCATGTGACAAGCTACCCCAAACCTTATGTCTCTCCACCCTAAACCTGTAGACTGATCTCTCCGGAGCAGGGCCCTCTTCCTCCTGTACTAGATTTGTTCAGTTATGTTTTGTATTTTATCACAAATCCTTGTCATTGTTTCCCCCTCTCTCTGCACCCAGCGCTACGGAATTTCACAGCGTTATACAAATAAATAATAATGTATTTCCCATTGGTTCCTCTCTTGTCTATCGCTGAAGAAAAGAAACTGGTTTTGCCCCTCAGCCTTCTTTACTTTCCTTCTTAGATTTGTTGGCCTTTATTTACTTTAAAAAAAATCATTTTCTTTTTTAATTTGAGCTAATCTGGTGGCTTTTTTCATTCTTTGTTACATTCCTTACATGTATCGGGAATGATGCGGCCGTACTATTTTCTTTTAAACAATTTAATTGCCCTATGTTTTTTCCTAATTTCCCTTAATATTTTTGTATTTAGCCACGTTAGCTTGGATTTATTTCTTTTGCTTTTATAACCATGCGGTACCGTGTATCTGTGCTTCTAGTTGAGAATCATTTTTTTTTATAATTAAAAGTCTCGGTTGATCCCTTTTAACACTGTGAAATAAACACTTGTATTGTAGGGATGGCTATTGTATACTGTGTAACTAACAATGGGAATTATGATTTACTTTCAGCTCTAGCAACTTGTAATACAATTAACAAACGTACTTGCAGTGTGGCTTTCAGATTAGAATCTTTGTACAAAATACCGCTCCACTAGGTGTGTGTACTTCGTCACTTAACCAATAATATTTATGTTTAATTAATCATTTGATGTCATTGTGAGACATTTATATTTATTATTTATTTGTAAAATGCAACACTGAACTTTAACTTTTTATTAAACAAAACAAAAAAAAATCTGGTTTATTAAAGGGACAAATAACACAGACATTTTCTGCCATGAGGGAACAGCTGGTAAACACGCGGAAACCCCTGTTTTGTCTGAAAAAGAGCAAACTAAAAGCTGTGAGGTACAACTCAGACATAAAATGCTGGACGTCTCCTGGAATAGAAGTGTGGAAATTGTCCCAATACAATGGTGTGTTTACCTGGACTGAATGTGTTAGAAAGTCATTAGCTACAATGGTTATGGTGGTGTTAATAGATGGATTGGAATATAATCCAGGGCCGTGCATCTCAGCAGCAGTGCTTTACCTCCTTGTAACCTGACTGGTGACCATCAGGACCAGATCATGGCAGCTTTAGAAATCCTCACTAATACTTTTGCTTGGGAGAGTACTGTGAGGAACGTACGTGCTCATGACTGTGAGGAACGTACGTGCTCATGACTGTGAGGAACGTACGTGCTCATGACTGTGAGGAACATACGTGCTCATGACTGTGAGGAGCGTACGTGCTCATGACTGTGAGGAACGTACGTGCTCATGACTGTGAGGAACGTACGTGCTCATGACTGTGAGGAACGTACGTGCTCATGACTGTGAGGAACGTAAGTGCTCATGACTGTGAGAAACGTACGTGCTCATGACTGTGAGGAACGTACGTGCTCATGACTGTGAGGAACGTACCTGCTTATGACTGTGAGGAACGTACCTGCTTATGACTTTGAAGATACTACATGCTTATGACTGTGAGGAACGTATGTGCTCATGACTGTGAGGAACGTACATGCTCATGACTGTGAGGAACGTACCTGCTCATGACTGTGAGGAACGTACCTGCTTATGACTCTGAGGAACGTACCTGCTTATGACTGTGAGGAACGTACCTGCTCATGACTGTGAGGAACGTACCTGCTCATGACTGTGAGGAACGTACGTGCTCATGACTGTGAGGAACGTACCTGCTTATGACTGTGAGGAACGTACCTGCTTATGACTTTGAAGATAGTACATGCTCATGACTGTGAGGAACGTACCTGCTCATGACTCATTTTCAACTTCATTAGTATTTTATGAAGATCGTATTCTTCTATGTTCCTGTTTAAAGAAAGAGCAATGTGTCAGCTCTACAGGTACCTTCTCTATGATATCACAGCTGTGCAAATAACGCTGCTGACCGGAAATGTTGTTACACACAGATTGGGTAAATACATGAACAATTATAAGAAACAGACTTTTCTTACACGTTTAGTGGTGGGTCGTTCACATGGGTTTCTGCAGAAAATCACAAAAGCAAAACATATGCAGCCAATCCAAAAATTATACATGATGTCTAATTGATTACGTTTTTCAGACGACGGCCTAATGGATTTGAATTCAAGTTTTTTTTAACCAATGAAATACAATTTTGCTGTTTGCAGTTAAGATTTTTATATTTTTATATTTATATTTTATTCAAATTTATAATATTGTGTACAACATTTGACAGTCTAAGATGCAAGCTGAGCTATGCTTTTAACTTTTTAAACCTGTAAAGGTGAACTGACCAAATTTCAAAACATTAAAGAATCAGATTAATTTATTTTGAAATATTTCACCATATTAAGGTTTTAATAAAGCAGAATCTGTGACGTAGCCGTCCCCATCCCAAAAACTTTCCTCATCTCATGTCAGACTGCTCAAAGCGATAAGAGAATGTATTATCAGTAACAAAATCTTCAATATTCTTTTTAATAGTTTATATTTAATATAACGCCCATTGAAGTTAGCAATTCTTCATGTGCGCTAAACCGACCTCTTTAGTCCTAAATTGCGTAACGCAATGCACGTTATTGAAATATTAAATATAAACTGTTAAACAAAAAAGTGAAAGATTATTTAAAATGTATACATACTGTGTATAAATTAATTCTTTGGATTATTTAGACTATTTTACAGCATGTATTATAATTTTAAATAGATTTTATTCTTTTTTATAAGTTTATATCTAATA
>NC_069503.1:1155945975-1156025609 GCF_027579735.1 Bombina bombina | reverse complement strand
GTTAGTATAATGTAATATTACTGGTATCAGAAGTAGGTTACTGTGTGTGTGTGAGTCTCATGTACATCATGTAGTGTTAGTATAATGTAATATTACTGGTATCAGAAGTAGGTTACTGTGTGTGTGTGAGTCTCATGTACATCATGTAGTGTTAGTATAATGTAATATTACTGTATCAGAAGTAGGTTACTGTGTGTGTTGAGTCTCATGTACCTCATATAGGGTTAGTATACTGTAACTATTACTGGTATCAGAAGTAGGTTCACTGTGTGTGTGTGAGTGAGTCTCCTATGACATCAATGTAGTGTTAGTATAATGTAATAATACCTGGTATCCAGAAGTAGGTTACTGTGTGTGTGTCTCATGTACATCATGTAGTGTTAGTATAATGTAATATTACTGGTATCAGAAGTAGGTTACTGTGTGTGTGTGAGTCTCATGTACATCATATAGTGTTAGTATAATGTAATATTACTGGTATCAGAAGTAGGTTACTGTGTGTGATGAGTCTCATGTACATTATGTAGTGTTAGTATAATGTAATATTACTGTATCAGAAGTAGGTTACTGTGTGTGTGTGAGTCTCATGTACATCATGTAGTGTTAGTATAATGTAATATTACTGGTATCAGAAGTAGGTCTACTGAGTGTGTGAGAGTCTCATGTACATCATATTAGTGTTAGTCTAATGTAATATACTGGTATCAGAAGTAGGTTACTGTGTGTGTGTGAGTCTCATGTACATCATGTAGTGTTAGTATAATGTAATATTACTGGTATCAGAAGTAGGTTACTGTGTGTGTGTGTGTGTGAGTCTCATGTACATCATGTAGTGTGAGACTCATGTACATCATGTAGTGTTAGTATAATGTAATATTACTGGTATCAGAAGTAGGTTACTGTGTGTGTGTGAGTCTCATGTACATCATATAGTGTTAGTATAATGTAATATTACTGGTATCAGAAGTAGGTTACTGTGTGTGTGTGAGTCTCATGTACATCATGTAGTGTTAGTATAATGTAATATTACTGGTATCAGAAGTAGGTTACTGTGTGTGTGTGTGTGTGAGTCTCATGTACATCATGTAGTGTTAGTATAATGTAATATTACTGGTATCAGTAGTAGGTTACTGTGTGTGTGTGAGTCTCATGTACATCATGTAGTGTTAGTATAATGTAATATTACTGATATCAGAAGTAGGTTACTGTGTGTGTGTGTGTGTGTGTGAGTCTCATGTAAATCATGTAGTGTTAATATAATGTAATATTACTGGTATCAGACGTAGGTTATTGTGTGTGTGAGTCTCATGTGCATCATGTAGTGTTAGTATAATGTAATATTACTGGTATCAGAAGTAGGTTACTGTGTGTGTGTGTGTGAGTCTCATGTACATCATGTAGTGTTAGTATAATGTAATATTACTGGTATCAGAAGTAGGTTACTGTGTGTGTGTGTGTGTGAGTCTCATGTACATCATGTAGTGTTAGTATAATGTAATATTACTGGTATCAGAAGTAGGTTACTGTGTGTGTGAGTCTCATGTACATCATATAGTGTTAGTATAATGTAATATTACTGGTATAAGAAGTAGGTTATTGTGTGTGTGTGTGAGTCTCATGTACATCATGTAGTGTTAGTATAATGTAATATTACTGGTATCAGAAGTAGGTTACTGTGTGTGTGTGAGTCTCATGTACATCATGTAGTGTTAGTATAATGTAATATTACTGGTATCAGAAATAGGTTACTGTGTGTGTGAGTCTCATGTACATCATATAGTGTTAGTATAATGTAATATTACTGGTATCAGAAGTAGGTTACTGTGTGTGTGTGAGTCTCATGTGCATCATGTAGTGTTAGTATAATGTAATATTACTGGTATCAGAAGTAGGTTACTGTGTGTGTGAGTCTCATGTACATCATGTAGTGTTAGTATAATGTAATATTACTGGTATCAGAAGTAGGTTACTGTGTGTGTGTGTGTGTGTGTGTGAGTCTCATGTACATTATATAGTGTTAGTATAATGTAATATTACTGGTATCAGAAGTAGGTTACTGTGTGTGTGTGTGTGAGTCTCATGTACATCATGTAGTGTTAGTATAATGTAATATTACTGGTATCAGAAGTAGGTTACTGTGTGTGTGTGTGTGAGTCTCATGTACATCATGTAGTGTTAGTATAATGTAATATTACTGGTATCAGAAGTAGGTTACTGTGTGTGTGAGTCTCATATACATCATGTAGTGTTAGTATAATGTAATATTACTGGTATCAGAAGTAGGTTACTGTGTGTGTGTGTGTGTGTGTGTGTGTGAGTCTCATGTACATTATATAGTGTTAGTATAATGTAATATTACTGGTATCAGAAGTAGGTTACTGTGTGTGTGTGTGTGAGTCTCATGTACATCATGTAGTGTTAGTATAATGTAATATTACTGGTATCAGAAGTAGGTTACTGTGTGTGTGTGTGTGAGTCTCATGTACATCATGTAGTGTTAGTATAATGTAATATTACTGGTATCAGAAGTAGGTTACTGTGTGTGTGTGAGTCTCATGTACATCATGTAGTGTTAGTATAATGTAATAATACTGGTATCAGAAGTAGGTTACTGTGTGTGTGTGTGTGAGTCTCATGTACATCATGTAGTGTTAGTATAATGTAACATTACTGGTATCAGAAGTAGGTTACTGTGTGTGTGTGAGTCTCATGTACATCATATAGTGTTAGTATAATGTAATATTACTGGTATCAGAAGTCGGTTACTGTGTGTGTGTATGTGTGTGTGTGTCTGAGTCTCATGTAAATCATGTAGTGTTAGTATAATGTAATATTACTGGTATCAGAAGTAGGTTACTGTGTGTGTGTGTGTCTCATGTACATCATGTAGTGTTAGTATAATGTAATATTACTGGTATCAGAAGTAGGTTACTGTGTGTGTGTGTGTGTGTGTGTGTCTCATGTACATCATGTAGTGTTAGTATAATGTAATATTACTGGTATCAGAAGTAGGTTACTGTGTGTGTGAGTCTCATGTACATCATGTAGTGTTAGTATAATGTAATATTACCGGTATCAGAAGTAGGTTACTGTGTGTGTGTGTGTGTGAGTCTGATGTACATCATGTAGTGTTAGTATAATGTAATATTACTGGTATCAGAAGTAGGTTACTGTGTGTGTGTGAGTCTCATGTACATCATGTAGTGTTAGTATAATGTAATATTACTGGTATCAGAAGTAGGTTACTGTGTGTGTGAGTATCATGTACATCATGTAGTGTTAGTATAATGTAATATTACTGGTATCAGAAGTAGGTTACTGTGTGTGTGTGTGTGTAAGTCTCATGTACATCATGTAGTGTTAGTATAATGTAATAATACTGGTATCAGAAGTAGGTTACTGTGTGTGTGAGTCTCATGTACATCATATAGTGTTAGTATAATGTAATATTACTGGTATCAGAAGTAGGTTACTGTGTGTGTGTGAGTCTCATGTACATCATATAGTGTTAGTATAATGTAAAATTACTGGTATCAGAAGTAGGTTACTGTGTGTGTGTGAGTCTCATGTACATCATGTAGTGTTAGTATAATGTAATATTACTGGTATCAGAAGTAGGTTACTGTGTATGTGTGTGAGTCTCATGTACATCATATAGTGTTAGTATAATGTAATATTACTGGTATCAGAATTAGGTTACTGTGTGTGTGAGTCGCATGTGCATCATGTAGTGTTAGTATAATGTAATATTACTGGTATCAGAAGTAGGTTACTGTGTGTGTGTGTGTGAGTCTCATGTACATCATGTAGTGTTAGTATAATGTAATATTACTGGTATCAGAAGTAGGTTACTGTGTGTGTGTGAGTCTCATGTACATCATGTAGTGTTAGTATAATGTAATATTACTGGTATCAGAAGTAGGTTACTGTGTGTGTGAGTCTCATGTACATCATGTAGTGTTAGTATAATGTAATATTACTGGTATCAGAAGTAGGTTACTGTGTGTGTGAGTCTCATGTACATCATGTAGTGTTAGTATAATGTAATATTACTGGTATCAGAAGTAGGTTACTGTGTGTGTGAGTCTCATGTACATCATGTTGTGTTAGTATAATGTAATATTACTGGTATCAGAAGTAGGTTACTGTGTGTGTGAGTCTCATGTACATCATGTAGTGTTAGTATAATGTAATATTACTGGTATCAGAAGTAGGTTACTGTGTGTGTGAGTCTCATGTACATCATGTAGTGTTAGTATAATGTAATATTACTGGTATCAGAAGTAGGTTACTGTGTGTGTGAGTCTCATATACATCATGTAGTGTTAGTATAATGTAACATTACTGGTAGCAGAAGTAGGTTACTGTGTGTGTGAGTCTCATGTACATCATATAGTGTTAGTATAATGTAATATTACTGGTATCAGAAGTAGGTTACTGTGTGTGTGTGAGTCTCATGTACATCATGTAGTGTTAGTATAATGTAATATTACTGGTATCAGAAGTAGGTTACTGTGTGTGTGTGAGTCTCATGTGCATCATGTAGTGTTAGTATAATGTAATATTACTGGTATCAGAAGTAGGTTACTGTGTGTGTGTGTGTGTGTGTAAGTCTCATATACATCATGTAGTGTTAGTATAATGTAATATTACTGGTATCAGAAGTAGGTTACTGTGTGTGTGTGAGTCTCATGTACATCATGTAGTGTTAGTATAATGTAATATTACTGGTATCAGAAGTAGGTTACTGTGTGTGTGTGAGTCTCATGTACATCATATAGTGTAAGTATAATGTAATATTACTGGTATCAGAAGTAGGTTACTGTGTGTGTGAGAGTCTCATGTGCATCATATAGTGTTAGTATAATGTAATATTACTGGTATCAGAAGTAGGTTACTGTGTGTGTGTGAGTCTCATGTACATCATGTAGTGTTAGTATAATGTAATATTACTGGTATCAGAAGTAGGTTACTGTGTGTGTGTGAGTCTCATGTACATCATGTAGTGTTAGTATAATGTAATATTACTGGTATCAGAAGTAGGTTACTGTGTGTGTGAGTCTCATGTACATCATATAGTGTTAGTATAATGTAATATTACTGGTATCAGAAGTAGGTTACTGTGTGTGTGTGAGTCTCATGTACATCATGTAGTGTTAGTATAATGTAATATTACTGGTATCAGAAGTAGGTTACTGTGTGTGTCTGAGTCTCATGTACATCATGTAGTGTTAGTATAATGTAATATTACTGGTATCAGAAGTAGGTTACTGTGTGTGTGAGAGTCTCATGTACATCATATAGTGTTAGTATAATGTAATATTACTGGTATCAGAATTAGGTTACTGTGTGTGTGAGTCGCATGTGCATCATGTAGTGTTAGTATAATGTAATATTACTGGTATCAGAAGTAGGTTACTGTGTGTGTGAGTTTCATGTACATCATATAGTGTTAGTATAATGTAATATTACTGGTATCAGAAGTAGGTTACTGTGTGTGTGTGAGTCTCATGTACATCATATAGTGTTAGTATAATGTAATATTACTGGTATCAGAAGTAGGTTACTGTGTGTGTGAGTCTCATGTACATCATGTAGTGTTAGTATAATGTAATATTACTGGTATCAGAAGTAGGTTACTGTGTGTGTGTGAGTCTCATGTACATCATGTAGTGTTAGTATAATGTAATATTACTGGTATCAGAAGTAGGTTACTGTGTGTGTGTGTGAGTCTCATGTACATCATGTAGTGTTAGTATAATGTAATATTACTGGTATCAGAAGTAGGTTACTGTGTGTGTGTGTCTCATGTGCATCATGTAGTGTTAGTATAATGTAATATTACTGGTATCAGAAGTAGGTTACTGTGTGTGTGTGAGTCTCATGTACATCATGTAGTGTTAGTATAATGTAACATTACTGGTATCAGAAGTAGGTTACTGTGTGTGTGTGTGTGTGTGTGAGTCTCATGTACATCATGTAGTGTTAGTATAATATAATATTACTGGTATCAGAAGTAGGTTACTGTGTGTGTGTGAGTCTCATGTAAATCATGTAGTGTTAGTATAATGTAATATTACTGGTATCAGAAGTAGGTTACTGTGTGTGTGTGAGTCTCATGTGCATCATGTAGTGTTAGTATAATGTAATATTACTGGTATCAGAAGTAGGTTACTGTGTGTGTGTGTGTGTGTGTGAGTCTCATGTACATCATGTAGTGTTAGTATAATGTAATATTACTGGTATCAGAAGTAGGTTACTGTGTGTGTGTGAGTCTCATGTACATCATATAGTGTTAGTATAATGTAATATTACTGGTATCAGAAGTAGGTTACTGTGTGTGTGTGAGTCTCATGTACATCATGTAGTGTTAGTATAATGTAATATTACTGATATCAGAAGTAGGTTACTGTGTGTGTGTGTGTGAGTCTCATGTGCATCATATAGTGTTAGTATAATGTAATATTACTGGTATCAGAAGTAGGTTACTGTGTGTGTGTGAGTCTCATGTGCATCATGTAGTGTTAGTATAATGTAATATTACTGGTATCAGAAGTAGGTTACTGTGTGTGTGTGTGTGTGTGTAAGTCTCATATACATCATGTAGTGTTAGTATAATGTAATATTACTGGTATCAGAAGTAGGTTACTGTGTGTGTGAGTCTCATGTACATCATGTAGTGTTAGTATAATGTAATATTACTGGTATCAGAAGTAGGTTACTGTGTGTGTGTGAGTCTCATGTACATCATATAGTGTAAGTATAATGTAATATTACTGGTATCAGAAGTAGGTTACTGTGTGTGTGAGAGTCTCATGTGCATCATATAGTGTTAGTATAATGTAATATTACTGGTATCAGAAGTAGGTTACTGTGTGTGTGTGAGTCTCATGTACATCATGTAGTGTTAGTATAATGTAATATTACTGGTATCAGAAGTAGGTTACTGTGTGTGTGTGAGTCTCATGTACATCATGTAGTGTTAGTATAATGTAATATTACTGGTATCAGAAGTAGGTTACTGTGTGTGTGAGTCTCATGTACATCATATAGTGTTAGTATAATGTAATATTACTGGTATCAGAAGTAGGTTACTGTGTGTGTGTGAGTCTCATGTACATCATGTAGTGTTAGTATAATGTAATATTACTGGTATCAGAAGTAGGTTACTGTGTGTGTCTGAGTCTCATGTACATCATGTAGTGTTAGTATAATGTAATATTACTGGTATCAGAAGTAGGTTACTGTGTGTGTGAGAGTCTCATGTACATCATATAGTGTTAGTATAATGTAATATTACTGGTATCAGAATTAGGTTACTGTGTGTGTGAGTCGCATGTGCATCATGTAGTGTTAGTATAATGTAATATTACTGGTATCAGAAGTAGGTTACTGTGTGTGTGAGTCTCATGTACATCATATAGTGTTAGTATAATGTAATATTACTGGTATCAGAAGTAGGTTACTGTGTGTGTGTGAGTCTCATGTACATCATATAGTGTTAGTATAATGTAATATTACTGGTATCAGAAGTAGGTTACTGTGTGTGTGAGTCTCATGTACATCATGTAGTGTTAGTATAATGTAATATTACTGGTATCAGAAGTAGGTTACTGTGTGTGTGTGAGTCTCATGTACATCATGTAGTGTTAGTATAATGTAATATTACTGGTATCAGAAGTAGGTTACTGTGTGTGTGTGTGAGTCTCATGTACATCATGTAGTGTTAGTATAATGTAATATTACTGGTATCAGAAGTAGGTTACTGTGTGTGTGTGTCTCATGTGCATCATGTAGTGTTAGTATAATGTAATATTACTGGTATCAGAAGTAGGTTACTGTGTGTGTGTGAGTCTCATGTACATCATGTAGTGTTAGTATAATGTAACATTACTGGTATCAGAAGTAGGTTACTGTGTGTGTGTGTGTGTGTGTGAGTCTCATGTACATCATGTAGTGTTAGTATAATGTAATATTACTGGTATCAGAAGTAGGTTACTGTGTGTGTGTGAGTCTCATGTAAATCATGTAGTGTTAGTATAATGTAATATTACTGGTATCAGAAGTAGGTTACTGTGTGTGTGTGAGTCTCATGTGCATCATGTAGTGTTAGTATAATGTAATATTACTGGTATCAGAAGTAGGTTACTGTGTGTGTGTGTGTGTGTGTGAGTCTCATGTACATCATGTAGTGTTAGTATAATGTAATATTACTGGTATCAGAAGTAGGTTACTGTGTGTGTGTGAGTCTCATGTACATCATATAGTGTTAGTATAATGTAATATTACTGGTATCAGAAGTAGGTTACTGTGTGTGTGTGAGTCTCATGTACATCATGTAGTGTTAGTATAATGTAATATTACTGATATCAGAAGTAGGTTACTGTGTGTGTGTGTGTGAGTCTCATGTGCATCATATAGTGTTAGTATAATGTAATATTACTGGTATCAGAAGTAAGTTACTGTGTGTGTGAGTCTCATGTGCATCATGTAGTGTTAGTATAATGTAACATTACTGGTATCAGAAGTAGGTTACTGTGTGTGTGTGAGTCTCATGTAAATCATGTAGTGTTACTATAATGTAATAATACTGGTATCAGAAGTAGGTTACTGTGTGTGTGAGTCTCATGTGCATCATGTAGTGTTAGTATAATGTAATATTACTGGTATCAGAAGTAGGTTACTGTGTGTGTGAGTCTCATGTGCATCATGTAGTGTTAGTATAATGTAACATTACTGGTATCAGAAGTAGGTTACTGTGTGTGTGTGAGTCTCATGTAAATCATGTAGTGTTAGTATAATGTAATATTACTGGTATCAGAAGTAGGTTACTGTGTGTGTGAGTCTCATGTGTATCATATAGTGTTAGTATAATGTAATATTACTGGTATCAGAAGTAGGTTACTGTGTGTGTGAGTCTCATATACATCATGTAGTGTTAGTATAATGTAATATTACTGGTATCAGAAGTAGGTTACTGTGTGTGTGTGAGTCTCATGTACATCATATAGTGTTAGTATAATGTAATATTACTGGTATCAGAAGTAGGTTACTGTGTGTGTGTGAGTCTCATGTACATCATGTAGTGTTAGTATAATGTAATATTACTGGTATCAGAAGTAGGTTACTGTGTGTGTGAGTCTCATGTGCATCATGTAGTGTTAGTATAATGTAATATTACTGGTATCAGAAGTAGGTTACTGTGTGTGTGAGTCTCATGTACATCATGTAGTGTTAGTATAATGTAATATTACTGGTATCAGAAGTAGGTTACTGTGTGTGTGAGTCTCATGTGCATCATGAAGTGTTAGTATAATGTAATATTACTGGTATCAGAAGTAGGTTACTGTGTGTGTGAGACTCATGTACATCATATAGTGTTAGTATAATGTAATATTACTGGTATCAGAAGTAGGTTACTGTGTGTGTGTGAGTCTCATGTACATCATATAGTGTTAGTATAATGTAATATTACTGGTATCAGAAGTAGGTTACTGTGTGTGTGTGTGTGTGTGAGTCTCATGTAAATCATGTAGTGTTAGTATAATGTAATATTACTGGTATCAGAAGTAGGTTACTGTGTGTGTGTGAGTCTCATGTACATCATGTAGTGTTAGTATAATGTAATATTACTGGTATCAGAAGTAGGTTACTGTGTGTGTGTGTGTGAGTCTCATGTACATCATATAGTGTTAGTATAATGTAATATTACTGGTATCAGAAGTAGGTTACTGTGTGTGTGTGAGTCTCATGTGCATCATGTAGTGTTAGTATAATGTAATATTACTGGTATCAGAAGTAGGTTACTGTGTGTGTGTGAGTCTCATGTGCATAATGTAGTGTTAGTATAATGTAATATTACTGGTATCAGAAGTAGGTTACTGTGTGTGTGTGAGTCTCATGTACATCATATAGTGTTAGTATAATGTAATATTACTGGTATCAGAAGTAGGTTACTGTGTGTGTGTGAGTCTCATGTGCATCATGTAGTGTTAGTATAATGTAATATTACTGGTATCAGAAGTAGGTTACTGTGTGTGTGTGAGTCTCATGTACATCATGTAGTGTTAGTATAATGTAATATTACTGGTATCAGAAGTAGGTTACTGTGTGTGTGTGAGTCTCATGTACATCATGTAGTGTTAGTATAATGTAATATTACTGGTATCAGAAGTAGGTTACTGTGTGTGTGAGTCTCATGTGCATCATGTAGTGTTAGTATAATGTAATATTACTGGTATCAGAAGTAGGTTACTGTGTGTGTGTGAGTCTCATGTGCATCATGTAGTGTTAGTATAATGTAATATTACTGGTATCAGAAGTAGGTTACTGTGTGTGTGAGTCTCATGTACATCATATACAGGGAGTGCAGAATTATTAGGCAAGTTGTATTTTTGAGGATTCATTTTATTATTGAACAACAACCATGTTCTCAATGAACCCAAAAAACTCATTAATATCAAAGCTGAATAGTTTTGGAAGTAGTTTTTAGTTTGTTTTTAGTTATAGCTATTTTAGGGGGATATCTGTGTGTGCAGGTGACTATTACTGTGCATAATTATTAGGCAACTTAACAAAAAACAAATATATACCCATTTCAATTATTTATTTTTACCAGTGAAACCAATATAACATCTCAACATTCACAAATATACATTTCTGACATTCAAAAACAAAACAAAAAGAAATCAGTGACCAATATAGCCACCTTTCTTTGCAAGGACACTCAAAAGCCTGCCATCCATGGATTCTGTCAGTGTTTTGATCTGTTCACCATCAACATTGCGTGCAGCAGCAACCACAGCCTCCCAGACACTGTTCAGAGAGGTGTACTGTTTTCCCTCCTTGTAAATCTCACATTTGATGATGGACCACAGGTTCTCAATGGGGTTCAGATCAGGTGAACAAGGAGGCCATGTCATTAGATTTTCTTCTTTTATACCTTTTCTTGCCAGCCACGCTGTGGAGTACTTGGACGCGTGTGATGGAGCATTGTCCTGCATGAAAATCATGTTTTTCTTGAAGGATGCAGACTTCTTCCTGTACCACTGCTTGAAGAAGGTGTCTTCCAGAAACTGGCAGTAGGACTGGGAGTTGAGCTTGACTCCATCCTCAACCTGAAAAGGCCCCACAAGCTCATCTTTGATGATACCAGCCCAAACCAGTACTCCACCTCCACCTTGCTGGCGTCTGAGTCGGACTGGAGCTCTCTGCCCTTTACCAATCCAGCCACGGGCCCATCCATCTGGCCCATCAAGACTCACTCTCATTTCATCAGTCCATAAAACCTTAGAAAAATCAGTCTTGAGATATTTCTTGGCCCAGTCTTGACGTTTCAGCTTGTGTGTCTTGTTCAGTGGTGGTCGTCTTTCAGCCTTTCTTACCTTGGCCATGTGCTTTTGGGCACTCCAGTGATGTTGCAGCTCTGAAATATGGCCAAACTGGTGGCAAGTGGCATCTTGGCAGCTGCACGCTTGACTTTTCTCAGTTCATGGGCAGTTATTTTGCGCCTTGGTTTTTCCACACGCTTCTTGCGACCCTGTTGACTATTTTGAATGAAACGCTTGATTGTTCGATGATCACGCTTCAGATGCTTTGCAATTTTAAGAGTTCTGCATCCCTCTGCAAGATATCTCACTATTTTTTACTTTTCTGAGCCTGTCAAGTCCTTCTTTTGACCCATTTTGCCAAAGGAAAGGAAGTTGCCTAGTAATTATGCACACCTGATATAGGGTGTTGATGTCATTAGACCACACCCCTTCTCATTACAGAGATGCACATCACCTAATATGCTTAATTGGTAGTAGGCTTTCGAGCATATACAGCTTGGAGTAAGACAACATGCATAAAGAGGATGATGTGGTCAAAATACTCATTTCCCTAATAATTCTGCACTCCCTGTAGTGTTAGTATAATGTAATATTACTGGTATCAGAAGTAGGTTACTGTGTGTGTGAGTCTCATGTACATCATATAGTGTTAGTATAATGTAATATTACTGGTATCAGAAGTAGGTTACTGTGTGTGTGTGAGTCTCATGTACATCATGTAGTGTTAGTATAATGTAATATTACTGGTATCAGAAGTAGGTTACTGTGTGTGTGAGTATCATGTACATCATGTAGTGTTAGTATAATGTAATATTACTGGTATCAGAAGTAGGTTACTGTGTGTGTGAGTCTCATGTGCATCATGTAGTGTTAGTATAATGTAATATTACCGGTATCAGAAGTAGGTTACTGTATGTGTGAGTCTCATGTACATCATATAGTGTTAGTATAATGTAATATTACTGGTATCAGAAGTAGGTTACTGTGTGTGTGTGAGTCTCATGTACATCATATAGTGTTAGTATAATGTAATATTACTGGTATCAGAAGTAGGTTACTGTGTGTGTGTGTGTAAGTCTCATGTACATCATGTAGTGTTAGTATAATGTAATATTACTGGTATCAGAAGTAGGTTACTGTGTGTGTGTGAGTCTCATGTACATCATATAGTGTTAGTATAATGTAATATTACTGGTATCAGAAGTAGGTTACTGTGTGTGTGTGAGACTCATGTACATCATGTAGTGTTAGTATAATGTAATATTACTGGTATCAGAAGTAGGTTACTGTGTGTGTGAGTCTCATGTGCATCATGTAGTGTTAGTATAATGTAATATTACTGGTATCAGAAGTAGGTTACTGTGTGTGTGAGTCTCATGTGCATCATGTAGTGTTAGTATAATGTAATATTACTGGTATCAGAAGTAGGTTACTGTGTGTGTGTGAGTCTCATGTGCATCATGTAGTGTTAGTATAATGTAATATTACTGGTATCAGAAGTAGGTTACTGTGTGTGTATGTGTAAGTCTCATGTACATCATGTAGTGTTAGTATAATGTAATATTACTGGTATCAGAAGTAGGTTACTGTATGTGTGTGTGTGTGTGTGTGTGAGTCTCATGTACATCATGTAGTGTTAGTATAATGTAACATTACTGGTATCAGAAGTAGGTTACTGTGTGTGTGTGAGTCTCGTGTACATCATATAGTGTTAGAATAATGTAATATTACTGGTATCAGAAGTAGGTTACTGTGTGTGTGTGAGTATCATGTACATCATGTAGTGTTAGTATAATGTAATATTACTGGTATCAGAAGTAGGTTACTGTGTGTGTGAGTCTCATGTGCATCATGTAGTG
This sequence comes from Bombina bombina, assembly GCF_027579735.1. NCBI lineage: Eukaryota > Metazoa > Chordata > Amphibia > Anura > Bombinatoridae > Bombina > Bombina bombina. The sequence goes on along the minus strand of NC_069503.1, from coordinate 1,156,012,420 downwards.
TTAGTATAATGTAATATTACTGGTATCAGAAGTAGGTTACTGTGTGTGTGTGAGTCTCATGTACATCATATAGTGTTAGTATAATGTAATATTACTGGTATCAGAAGTAGGTTACTGTGTGTGTGTGTGAGTCTCATGTACATCATATAGTGTTAGTATAATGTAATATTACTGGTATCAGAAGTAGGTTACTGTGTGTGTGTGTGAGTCTCATGTACATCATGTAGTGTTAGTATAATGTAATATTACTGGTATCAGAAGTAGGTTACTGTGTGTGTGTGAGAGTCTCATGTACATCATGTAGTGTTAGTATAATGTAATATTACTGGTATCAGAAGTAGGTTACTGTGTGTGTGAGTCTCATGTACATCATATAGTGTTAGTATAATGTAATATTACTGGTATCAGAAGTAGGTTACTGCGTGTGTGAGTCTCATGTACATCATGTAGTGTTAGTATAATGTAATATTACTGGTATCAGAAGTAGGTTACTGTGTGTGTGAGTTTCATGTACATCATATAGTGTTAGTATAATGTAATATTACTGGTATCAGACGTAGGTTATTGTGTGTGTGTGTGAGTCTCATGTACATCATGTAGTGTTAGTATAATGTAATATTACTGGTATCAGACGTAGGTTATTGTGTGTGTGTGTGAGTCTCATGTACATCATGTAGTGTTAGTATAATGTAATATTACTGGTATCAGAAGTAGGTTACTGTGTGTGTGTGTGAGTCTCATGTGCATCATGTAGTGTTAGTATAATGTAATATTACTGGTATCAGAAGTAGGTTACTCTGTGTGTGTGAGTCTCATGTACATCATATAGTGTTAGTATAATGTAATATTACTGGTATCAGAAGTAGGTTACTGTGTGTGTGTGTGTGTGAGTCTCATGTACATCATGTAGTGTTAGTATAATGTAATATTACTGGTATCAGAAGTAGGTTACTGTGTGTGTGTGAGTCTCATGTACATCATATAGTGTTAGTATAATGTAATATTACTGGTATCAGAATTAGGTTACTGTGTGTGTGAGTATCATGCACATCATTTAGTGTTAGTATAATGTAATATTACTGGTATCAGAAGTAGGTTACTGTGTGTGTGTGTAAGTCTCATGTACATCATGTAGTGTTAGTATAATGTAATATTACTGGTATCAGAAATAGGTTACTGTGTGTGTGTGAGTCTCATGTGCATCATGTAGTGTTAGTATAATGTAATATTACTGGTATCAGAAGTAGGTTACTGTGTGTGTGTGAGAGTCTCATGTACATCATATAGTGTTAGTATAATGTAATATTACTGGTATCAGAAGTAGGTTACTGTGTGTGTGTGTGAGTCTCATGTACATCATATAGTGTTAGTATAATGTAATATTACTGGTATCAGAAGTAGGTTACTGTGTGTGTGAGTCTCATGTACATCATGTAGTGTTAGTATAATGTAATATTACTGGTATCAGAAGTAGGTTACTGTGTGTGTGTGAGTCTCATGTGCATCATGTAGTGTTAGTATAATGTAATATTACTGGTATCAGAAGTAGGTTACTGTGTGTGTGTGAGTCTCATGTACATCATGTAGTGTTAGTATAATGTAATATTACTGGTATCAAAAGTAGGTTACTGTGTGTGTGTGAGTCTCATGTGCATCATGTAGTGTTAGTATAATGTAATATTACTGGTATCAGAAGTAGGTTACTGTGTGTGTGTGTGTGTGTGTGTGTGAGTCTCATGTACATCATGTAGTGTTAGTATAATGTAATATTACTGGTATCAGAAGTAGGTTACTGTGTGTGTGTGTGAGTCTCATGTACATCATGTAGTGTTAGTATAATGTAATATTACTGGTATCAGAAGTAGGTTACTGTGTGTGTGAGTCTCATGTACATCATGTAGTGTTAGTATAATGTAATATTACTGGTATCAGAAGTAGGTTACTGTGTGTGTGAGTCTCATGTGCATCATGTAGTGTTAGTATAATGTAATATTACTGGTATCAGAAGTAGGTTACTGTGTGTGTGTGAGTCTCATGTGCATCATGTAGTGTTAGTATAATGTAATATTACTGGCATCAGAAGTAGGTTACTGTGTGTGTGAGTCTCATGTACATCATGTAGTGTTAGTATAATGTAATATTACTGGTATCAGATGTAGGTTATTGTGTGTGTGTGTGAGTCTCATGTACATCATGTAGTGTTAGTATAATGTAATATTACTGGTATCAGAAATAGGTTACTGTGTGTGTGTGAGTCTCATGTGCATCATGTAGTGTTAGTATAATGTAATATTACTGGTATCAGAAGTAGGTTACTGTGTGTGTGTGAGTCTCATGTACATCATGTAGTGTTAGTATAATGTAATATTACTGGTATCAGAAGTAGGTTACTGTGTGTGTGTGAGTCTCATGTGCATCATGTAGTGTTAGTATAATGTAATATTACTGGTATCAGAAGTAGGTTACTGTGTGTGTGTGTGTGTGTGAGTCTCATGTACATCATGTAGTGTTAGTATAATGTAATATTACTGGTATCAGAAGTAGGTTACTGTGTGTGTGAGTCTCATGTACATCATATAGTGTTAGTATAATGTAATATTACTGGTATCAGAAGTAGGTTACTGTGTGTGTGTGTGTGTGAGTCTCATGTACATCATGTAGTGTTAGTATAATGTAATATTACTGGTATCAGAAGTAGGTTACTGCGTGTGTGAGTCTCATGTACATCATGTAGTGTTAGTATAATGTAATATTACTGGTATCAGAAGTAGGTTACTGTGTGTGTGTGTGTGAGTCTCATGTAAATCATGTAGTGTTAGTATAATGTAATATTACTGGTATCAGACGTAGGTTATTGTGTGTGTGTGTGAGTCTCATGTACATCATGTAGTGTTAGTATAATGTAATATTACTGGTATCAGAAGTAGGTTACTGTGTGTGTGTGTGAGAGTCTCATGTACATCATGTAGTGTTAGTATAATGTAATATTACTGGTATCAGAAGTAGGTTACTGTGTGTGTGTGAGTCTCATGTACATCATGTAGTGTTAGTATAATGTAATATTACTGGTATCAGAAGTAGGTTACTGTGTGTGTGTGAGTCTCATGTACATCATATAGTGTTAGTATAATGTAATATTACTGGTATCAGAAGTAGGTTACTGTGTGTGTGAGTATCATGTACATCATGTAGTGTTAGTATAATGTAATATTACTGGTATCAGAAGTAGGTTACTGTGTGTGTGTGTAAGTCTCATGTACATCATGTAGTGTTAGTATAATGTAATATTACTGGTATCAGAAGTAGGTTACTGTGTGTGTGTGTGAGTCTCATGTACATCATGTAGTGTTAGTATAATGTAATATTACCGGTATCAGAAGTAGGTTACTGTGTATGTGTAAGTTCCATGTACATCATATAGTGTTAGTATAATGTAATATTACCAGTATCAGAAGTAGGTTACTGTGTGTGTGAGTCTCATGTGCATCATGTAGTGTTAGTATAATGTAATATTACTGGTATCAGAAGTAGGTTACTCTGTGTGTGTGAGTCTCATGTACATCATATAGTGTTAGTATAATGTAATATTACTGGTATTAGAAGTAGGTTACTGTGTGTGTGAGTCTCATGTACATCATGTAGTGTTAGTATAATGTAATATTACTGGTATCAGATGTAGGTTATTGTGTGTGTGTGTGAGTCTCATGTACATTATGTAGTGTTAGTATAATGTAATATTACTGGTATCAGAAATAGGTTACTGTGTGTGTGTGAGTCTCATGTGCATCATGTAGTGTTAGTATAATGTAATATTACTGGTATCAGAAGTAGGTTACTGTGTGTGTGTGAGTCTCATGTACATCATGTAGTGTTAGTATAATGTAATATTACTGGTATCAGAAGTAGGTTACTGTGTGTGTGTGAGTCTCATGTGCATCATGTAGTGTTAGTATAATGTAATATTACTGGTATCAGAAGTAGGTTACTGTGTGTGTGTGTGTGTGTGTGTGTGAGTCTCATGTAAATCATGTAGTGTTAGTATAATGTAATATTACTGGTATCAGACGTAGGTTATTGTGTGTGTGTGTGAGTCTCATGTACATCATGTAGTGTTAGTATAATGTAATATTACTGGTATCAGAAATAGGTTACTGTGTGTGTGTGTGTGAGTCTCATGTGCATCATGTAGTGTTAGTATAATGTAATATTACTGGTATCAGAAGTAGGTTACTGTGTGTGTGTGTGTGAGTCTCATGTACATCATGTAGTGTTAGTATAATGTAATATTACTGGTATCAGAAGTAGGTTACTGTGTGTGTGTGAGTCTCATGTGCATCATGTAGTGTTAGTATAATGTAATATTACTGGTATCAGAAGTAGGTTACTGCGTGTGTGAGTCTCATGTACATCATGTAGTGTTAGTATAATGTAATATTACTGGTATCAGAAGTAGGTTACTGTGTGTGTGTGAGTCTCATGTACATCATATAGTGTTAGTATAATGTAATATTACTGGTATCAGAAGTAGGTTACTGTGTGTGTGAGTCTCATGTACATCATGTAGTGTTAGTATAATGTAATATTACTGGTATCAGAAGTAGGTTACTGTGTGTGTGTGTGTGTAAGTCTCATGTACATCATGTAGTGTTAGTATAATGTAATAATACTGGTATCAGAAGTAGGTTACTATGTGTGTGTGAGTCTCATGTGAATCAAATAGACAAAGTCACACAATATGACTATGATTAACAGTTTCTGAGTTACTTTATCTTACCTGGAAATGCACCACTTGCTATTCTTCTTTGGCCGGAAGCACTTCCCTGAGAACACGGCTAAAGTACAAAAGAAGAATAGGTAGATGCTCATTTTGTCTGGAAAATGTTTGTTTGTTTGATTAAATAATAAGGTGTCACACTGTCTCCTGTTGTTTAGAGCATGTCACTTCTCCTGCCAACCTGACCTGCACTATGGGTGCTACAGTCCTGTCAGTTGCACACATGTCCCTTACCTCACTAATGTGTGTGTTATTAATGAGGTAAGCTACTTAAGCTCTTTGGTATTTTACAAACTCCTCCTCAGCTTAGGAAGCTATTTTTCTGCAAGTATAACTATATAAGGCCACTTCCCTGAACCTGAAGCACCCGTGTATAGAAGAGTCTTCTGGTTGCACTGCTTATTCCACTGAAAATGTGTGTACCAATTCCTTATTGGACTTTACACTGCCTTTAGATCTCAACTCTGTTTATGATCAGTTTTTATCCCTTTGACCACTGGCTTGACCTTGACTACACCATTAGATTGTGATTGTTCTGTTATTTGCCTTCCTGATTCTGATCCATGGCTTGGACTTAACTTATCTTCTGTATCCTGTTTCTGTACCTGCTATGCCCACCTGCTGCCAACCTTGCCTGTCAAACCATCCTTGACCTCTCACCTGCTTGGTCTCTTTCCAGGGTATCATACTTTGTGATGACTTAGTACTTATTTTGTGACACTTCCCAGCCTAATGGGGCCTTCCAGGACATACATTATCCTACTAGGCCTGATATAAGGCTTGAGGCAACAAGACAGAGGCATAATGTTTTACTAAACATGAAACTACATTTCCACCAACTGTTGTTTAATATTATCTTTAATGAGATTTATTAGATTTGTATGTTTTACATGATGTATATTATATGCATCTTTATATAATGTGTATTATATATGTATTAGAGCCGAAGACCTTCCGGGGCATCTCTTGTGCTTACGAAAAAGGCTTGCAAGAATAAAGTAAAACAGTATAAATTAAAGGAGTATAAAGTAAAGGAATATAAGGTAAAGGAATATAAAGTAAATGCATATAAGGTAAATGAATATTAAGTAAAGGAATATAAGGTAAATTAATATAAAGTAAATGAATATAAAGTAAAGGAATATAAGGTAAATGAATATAAAGTAAATGAATATAAAGTAAAGGAATATAAAGTAAAGGAACATAAGGTAAAGGAATATAAAGTAAATAAATATAAAGTAAATGAATATAAAGTAAAGGAATATAAAGTAAAGGAATATAAAGTAAATAAATATAAAATAAATAAATATAAAGTAAAGGAATATAAGGTAAAGGAATATAAGGTAAATGAATATAAAGTAAAGGAATATAAAGTAAATGAATATAAAGTAAAGGAATATAAAGTAAATGAATATAAGGTAAAGGAATATAAAGTAAAGGAATATAAAGTAAATGAATATAAAGTAAAGGAATATAAAGTAAAGGAATATAAAGTAAATGAATATAAAGTAAAGGAATATAAAGTAAATAAATATAAAGTAAAGGAATATAAAGTAAATGAATATAAAGTAAATAAATATAAAGTAAATAAATATAAAGTAAAGGAGTATAAAGTAAAGGAATATAAAGTAAAGGATATAAAGTAAATAAATATAAAGTAAAGAAATATAAGGTAAAGGAATATAAAGTAAAGGAATATAAAGTAAATGAATATAAAGTAAATGAATATAAAGTAAAGGAATATAAAGTAAATGAATATAAAGTAAATGAATATAAAGTAAAGGAATATAAAGTAAATTAATATAAAGTAAATGAATATAAAGTAAAGGAATATAAAGTAAATGAATATAAGGTAAATAAATATAAAGTAAAGGAATATAAAGTAAAGGAATATAAAGTAAATGAACATAAAGTAAATGAACATAAAGTAAAGGAATATAAAGTAAATAAATATAAAGTAAAGAAATATAAAGTAAATGAATATAAAGTAAATGAATATAAAGTAAATGAATATAAAGTAAATGAATATAAAGTAAAGGAATATAAAGTAAAGGAATATAAGGTAAATGAATATAAAGTAAAGGAATATAAAGTAAAGGAATATAAAGTAAAGGAATATAAGGTAAAGGAATATAAAGTAAAGGAATATAAGGTAAATGAATATAAAGTAAAGGAATATAAAGTAAATGAATATAAGGTAAATGAATATAAAGTAAAAGAATATAAAGTAAAGGAATATAAAGTAAAGGAATATAAAGTAAATGAATATAAAGTAAAGGAATATAAGGTAAATGAATATAAAGTAAAGGAATATAAATTAAATAAATATAAAGTAAATTAATATAAAGTAAAGGAATATAAAGTAAATGAATATAAAGTAAATGAATATAAAGTAAAGGAATATAAGGTAAATGAATATAAAGTAAAGGAATATAAGGTAAATGAATATAAAGTAAAGGATATAAAGTAAAGTAAAGGAATATAAAGTAAAGGAATATAAGGTAAAGGAATATAAATTAAAGGAATATAAAGTAAATAAATATAAAGTAAATTAATATAAAGTAAAGGAATATAAAGTAAAGGAATAGAAAGTAAATGAATATAAAGTAAAGGAATATAAAGTAAATAAATAGAAAGTAAATTAATATAAAGTAAAGGAATATAAAGTAAAGGAATATAAAGTAAATTAATATAAAGTAAAGGAATATAAAGTAAAGGATATAAAGTAAAGGATATAAAGTAAATGATTATAAAGTAAAGGAATATAAAGTAAAGGAATATAAAGTAAAGGAGTATAAAGTAAAGGAATATAAAGTAAATAACAAAAATTATGCTTACCTTCTGATGGAAAGAGTCCACAGCTGCATTCATTACTTTTGGGGATTAAGTACCTGGCCACCAGGAGGAGGCAAAGACACCCCATCCAAAGGCTTGAATACTCCTCCCACTCCCCTCATCCCTCAGTAATTCAGCCGAGGAACAAGGAACAGTAGAAGAAATATCAGGGTGAAAGTGTAAACCTGGAACTTCTGCTTGTAAGCCTGAGTAGCTAACGCTATGATTACCTAGGTCCTGAAAAAGACAACGTCTCTTAGAACCCACTCCCAGCCGGGCCAGCCCAAGCATCGGCAGGTCTAAAGCAGGGGAACAGACCCCCAAAACCAGCTCAAAAATGAGCTGAAGAATGGCCACCGCCCTCCAACTGAGCACGGGTACAACCCGACTCCAAGAACAGACAACAAGGCCGAAGACCCAAGGATCTAACAAAAATGCCCAACATAGTCTCAACACAAAGCCAGCAAGACTCCAGATGGAATGTAACAACCGAGAGAGAACACCTCTCTCTGAAGCTTAACCCATAATTCCAACCTCCTGAAATCAGGAGAAGAAAGGGACCACATCTCCAGAAGAAGGAGCATATGCCCTTATCCTAAGAAAAGGGATGGGGCCAAAAGGCAGCACCTGTCCACGAGCCACGAAGCCCCAGGCTAAAGAAGAAATCAATCCCCAACACAGATGCACATTGAAAGGGATCCCCTAAGACTAGCTCACTAACACATATCCCATGTGCAATAGAAGCAGCAGAGACATTGCAAACCCATTCGTCTACAGAGCATTGAATCCAAGGCCAGGGTTACTACAGCAAGCTGACCCAGGGAATCCGACCATAAGGCGCAGAACAGCCCAATGTGCAACAGTCACTCAGAAAACCTGGCCAACCATGACCAGGTCAAGTAGTCCGAGTAAGGACATAGCCCAAGTTCCCAGGAACTGGGGAACCCCAAACCAGCCCTTAAGCCTAAAAGTCCGGTAACAACCCACAACGGGATCCACAAGGGAAAATGCTGAGCGAAGCCTCAGTAACTGGAAGCTCGAGGGAAAAAACAGGTCTGGGCTCCCAATTGTTTAAACAAACAATATCCAAGAACGTACCACCCCATCTGATATGAAAAACCAGACCACAGGGGATATCAATGTATATCCAGAACAACTCGGATAACGAGAAGAACTCGCAAGTCCCAACCTAAGTAAGGGACCACCCATTGCCGGAGTCCAACAATCCAAAGGAGCAAAGGTAGGAACAACGACCCTAGGGCCCCTAGACTCACAAACAGCCTCACAACAACAAGGTAAGGAAAGAACAACAAGTTCTGGGAAGAACCCAAGCAAGTTCAAAGGAGAACACTCCCAGAGTCCCTAACAGGGACAACCATCTCCCGGAGGGGAACCCAGGTCCCTAAAATGAGACCTAACCCACACAGAGACAACGGAAGAAGACCCAAAAAGTCTCCTAAAACAGCTAGACAGTACACAGTCAATGTGCATAAGCTGCAGCTGGTTACATACTGCAAACCATGAGCTGCAAGGCAGCTGTCAAACTACTAGCTGCTGAGGACCAAGTTCACAAAGGACGAGTCCTGAACCTTAAAAACGGCCAACGACTCAAGACGGCGGGAAGAGGGCGCTAAGCCCCCCAACCCTCCACTATGTGGGGAAGGGAACTCTAGGGTCCGATAACACCAGACCAAGAGAGAGTGACGCATGGGAAACACCACTGACCCAGTCATCCAGATTGAAGGCTATAAGGACTGAGACAATCCTTCTCACCTCATGGACCCACAGGTCCTCTAGAATGCTTAGTTGAAAACTGTAAAATAATGATAACATAAGCAATCGGCGCCTTGACTGGACCAGCCAAGAAGAACAGCGCCACATGTCTGAACAGCCCCAAGACAGAACTGAACCCAACAGGACCAGCCTGCAACCAGGGTCCTAACCGTCAAGCTGCATAACTCCTCCCTCAGAGAGGAAAAAGGGAAAACAGGCAACCATAGGACTAACATATCCCCAAAAACACTTCCGTAGAAGTAACAGAGTATCGATCCAAGTTTAAGATTCCCAAAGGAAACAAATAAACAAAATAAAAGACATCCTAATCGGATAAAAAGAAAATATAAGGCAACCCGTAGGTTAACGCCCAAGAAGAAAACAGGCCCACCCGCAGCCAAACAGAGCCCTACTCTTCCAAACCAACTGTGAAGGATCTCAATAAGAACCGTCAGGAGATTACATCATCCCCACATGTCTAATGAGGTGCACCATTCGAAGAAGCAGACTAAAAATTCCCGTATCCGGTCATTTAATAACTGAAAAACATGTCTGAGTTAGACGCGAAGGCGCGCAACTCTGTAATGAAAGGCACAACATTTAGGGACAGCTACACCTGCAGGGAACTGTACAGGCCCTTCCCAAGGCGGTTGTGGTATTGTGAGCTTTGTAAATCAGGAAACAAGTATTTATGGCAATAGTTATGAAGGTTAGCCCTAAAAATTAGAGCTTGTTGCTCTTTTTTGTATTAATCAGAAAACAACTTCTATGTAGCCTGATTAAACAATATGAGACATTTAATATATGATGAATTTTAGTATTAACTACAAACTTATGTGTTAATAAAGATAAGGATATAATAATGAGATAAATATCATATGTTCAATATATATCGAAAGGAAGCCACGGAAGGAGTAGATATACTGACATGGTCTGAATCAGTAATGATAGTAACAAAAATAGAACTCCTTTACTTCACGCAATCACACACATCCTAAAATATTTACAGGTTCAGACACTCCGCAGACACACATTGTTTGTTTGTAATGGATATTGCAGATAATAGGATTTGCCCAATAATTCAGAATGGTGACAACAATATGCAGGTAAGAAGCTTAAAGGCTTTAGTTTGGTTCGTGTACGTTACCACCTTAAGGACCGTGAGTGTTCCGTTACCGCATTGGGAGATCCGTGTCTGGGACAGGCAGCGTGTGTGAATGCGGCTTACTTCCGGGTAGCGGTAAAAAAGTAGATCCGGCCGTTCAGTGATCCAGACTCGGTAATAACAAAGTTGCACAAAAACATATGAGATTCAAAAAGGTAACAAAAGTAAATATTGGAACGATACTTAGCACAGAATACGAGTGATAGGAGACCTGAAATAGGAATAGCTACATCAGAGTAGGTATGACTTCAATAATCAGGCAGTAAATGAATGCAACAGGTAGTCCTTAAATAGGAAGGAGATCACATAGGAGGAGTTAGAGTTAAAGGTATACCACATCTCCCCCCCTTCAAGGAAGCACCCCAGGGGATTCCAAACTAGGTTTCTCAGGATAGCGGCGATGAAAGTTCCGCAGAAGACGGGGAGTGCGAAGATCAGAATGAAGTTGCCAAGAGTTATCCTCCGAACCATAACCCTTCCATTTCACAAGGTACTCCAACCTCCGTCTATGGATCCTAGAATCCAACACAGCTTCAACCTCATACTCCTCTCGATCATCAATGACTATCGGAGGTGGTCTAGACAAGGAGAGGGACTGAGGTGAAGGAAGATATGGCTTCAGCAAAGAGACGTGGAAAGAGGGGTGAATTTTAAAATCCTGAGGAAGCTCCAATCTCAAAGCATTCGGGTTGATTATTTTAGACACCTTAAAAGGACCCAAATATTGATTAGCTAGCTTTTTGCTAGGAACGGAAAGTTTAAGATTCTTTGTTGATAGCAGAACTAAATCTCCAATTTGATAGGTAGGACCTGCTGTATGATGGGTATCATACAACCTTTTCTGATATTCTTTGGCTTCTGAAAGATGTTTTTTCAGTTTGTCCAGCCTTTCATGTAAGTTAGTCGCAAAATCCAATGCAGATGGTGAGTTCACTTGTTGAGAACTCAAAGAGATGGTGGTAGGATGATATCCGTAAGTAACAAAGAATGGGGATAATTTAGTTGATGAAGAAGTGGTATTATTATAACAGAACTCTGCCAAAGGTAGATAAGATGACCAATCATCCTGAAGATGAGATATGTAGCAGCGAAGATATTGCTCAAGGGTTTGGTTAAGTCGTTCCGTGAGACCATTTGTCTGGGGGTGAAATGCAGTCGAGTATCGTGAATCAATCTGGATTAGCTTGCATAAAGATTTCCAAAAATTAGAGGTAAATTGAGTACCACGGTCAGTTATAATAACTTTAGGCAATCCATGCAAGCGAACTATATTGTCTAAGAAAACATGAGCTGTTGTGAAAGCTGTAGGAAGACCTTTTAATGGAATGTAATGAGCCAGTCTTGTTAAATGGTCAATGACGACTAAGATAGTATTGTATTGATGGGATTCAGGTAATTCAACAATAAAGTCCATTGATATGGTACTCCAGGGTTTGTCAGGAATAGGCAGAGGAGACAAAAGACCTGATGGTCTTTTGTGAACTAACTTATTTCTGGCGCAGGTATCACAATGTTTTACATAATTTGTTATATAAGCATCCATGAGTGGCCACCAATAATTTCTCCTAGTTAGGTCAATAGTTTTAGAAATACCTGGATGACCCGCAAGAGTCCCATCATGGGTTTGTTTAAGGATGGAAGATCTCATTTGTTGGGGGATGTAAAGTTTAGATTTATGGTAAAAAAGACCAGTATTGGAATCTTTCTGACAGTCTATTCCATGTGGTGGTTCATGCTTTAATTCTTTTAATATATCTTCTTCCAAAGGTGTAAGTAAACCTATAATCTTTTCTTTTGGAATGATTTGGTTGATTTGATCTTGAGTGTCTTGATCATGTTGTCTAGAGAGAGCATCGGCTTTGGTATTCAAGTGTCCCGGTCTGTATGTTAGAAGAAAATTAAAACGATCAAAAAATATCGACCATCTTGCTTGTCGTGCAGACAAAGTCTTACTTGTCTTTAGGAATTCAAGATTTTTATGGTCGGTAAAAATCTTAAAAGGCAGTTTGGAACCTTCTAATAAATGTCTCCAGTGTTCTAGGGCACGTTTTATAGCTAGAAGTTCTTTATCTCCTATGCTATAGTTTTTCTCAGCGCTAGTCAACATCTTCGAATAAAAAGCAATAGGATGAATCTCAGTCATGTTTTTATCCTGTTGTGATAATACTGCACCGATACCTGAGTCAGATGCATCTACTTCAAGAATAAATTCTAAATCAAAGTCTGGCATAGCTAAGATGGGTGCTGTGGTAAAATATTCTTTCAACTTGTTGAAAGCTTGACTTGCGGATTCTGTCCATTTAAATCTTTGTTTTTCACTAGTAAGTGCTGTTAATGGTTTAACGATTGAAGAAAATTTTTTAATAAACTTTCTATAAAAGTTCGCAAAACCAATGAATCGTTGTACAGATTTTGTTGAAGTGGGAGTAGGCCAATTCAAAATTGCTGATACCTTCTCCGGATCCATTTGTATTTTGTTGGGACTGATGATGTAACCCAAGAATTTTATTTCTGTAACATGAAAAGAACATTTTTCCAATTTAGCATATAATTTGTGTTCTTTTAAACGAGTTAATACCCAGCGTACATGTTTTTCATGTTCCTGTGGTGTTCTAGAATAAATTAGGATGTCATCAAGGTATATTATGACACAAACGTCAATCAGGTCTCGGAATATCTCGTTTATAAAAAACTGAAAAGTTGCTGGGGCATTACTCAGACCGAAAGGCATTACATTATACTGAAAAAGGCCATATCTAGTCCGGAATGCCGTCTTCCATTCGTGACCCTCTTTGATTCTAATCAAATTATAAGCCCCCTTTAAATCTAGTTTGCTGTAAATAGTGGCACCAGTTAGACGCTCCAAAAGTTCTGGTATTAAAGGTAAAGGGTATCTGTTTTTTATTGTGATGTTATTCAATGCCCTATAATCAATAATAGGTCTTATGGTACCATCCTTGTTTCTTACTAGAAACATTCCTGCAGCTGCAGGGGATGTGGAGTGTGAAATAAATCCCTTACGTAAATTTTCGTCTAGGTAATTTCTAATATATTGAAGTTCCTCTTGAGAGAGAGGATAGATCTTACCATGAGGGATTTTAGAACCAGGTATTATATCGATAGGGCAGTCAAAATCCCTATGGGGTGGAAGGTTTTCTGCCTCTTTTAAATTGAATACTTCTGCCAAATCCTGATAACACGAGGGTAAACCATTATCAAGTGACGCTATGGTTTGATGTGGGTAACAAGTCTTTGAACAAAAGGCAGAATCTAATGTTACCTTACTTGAAACCCAATTTATGTTTGGGTTGTGTTTCTTCAACCAAGGATACCCTAAGATGAGAGTATGCTGATGTATGGATATGAGATCAAAGGATAAATATTCAGTGTGTCCTAGGAATGATGTTACAAGCAGGGGAACAGTATGATGTGTGATAGGTCCTTGTTCTATGAATGAACCATCTATTAACTTCATGGAGACAGGGTTTTGTTTGCATATAACTGGTATTTTATTTTTATATACATAGGTGGAATCAATGTAATTGCCAGATGCTCCTGAATCAATTAATGCCTTGGTTTGGATATTTTTCTGGTCCCACTGTAAAGAAATGGACAAAGTCATATGGGTATCATTTGTAATGCTGTAAATAAAGTCACTGGTTATTGTCTTACCGTTCTTTTGTTTTTTTTAACATAGGACAAGTGGATACTGAATGTTCCTTGTGAGCACAGTATAAACAGAGGTTTTCCAACCTCCTTCTAATCTTTTCCTCTGGTGGCAGAGGTCCTCTAAGAACTCCAATCTCCATGGGGGTAGCACTGCCATGAGCTCTGTCATGGCTTGTGATGACTTGGTAAGGTTTCCTGGATGGGGTATCATAAGAGGCCCTCTCTGCTCGCCTTTCTCTCAAACATCGATCCAAAGAGGTGCTTAATTTGATAAGCCCCTCAAGAGTATCAGGGATCTCCAGACGTGAAAGTTCATCTTTGAGTGATTCAGACAACCCCAGACGATATTGATTCTTTAAACTGATTTCATTCCACTGAGAGTCCTCTGCCCACATCTGAAACTCAGTGGTATAATCCTCCACATTTCTCTTACCCTGTTTTAAAGACCTTAATCTCGTTTCAGCATTTATTTGAGTATTTGAGTCTTGATATAGACTAGTCAAAGCAGAAAAAAAATCCTGTAATGAATCTAGGATAGGATTATTGTTTTCAAAAAACCTATTAGCCCAAGTCCTAGGTTCACCTTGTAAAAAAGATATTGTGGTACATACTTTAATGCGCTCAGTGTGATAAGTCTTAGGTCTAAGGGAGAATAATAAGTTACAGGCATTCTTAAATTCCCTGAACTCAGAACGTTTCCCTGAGAAAGATTGTGGATAATTAATATGAGGTTCAGGTGGATCATGAGGTTTTTGTGAAACATAATCTTTAACTATAGTTTTAAGTGCAGCATTTTCAGTTTGCACTTCAGTTACTGCTCTTGCCAAATAATCAAGTTTGAGATAGACATTATTAAACTCCTTCTTTATTTCATTAGGATCCATAATAGTAAATATTCCAATCAAAAAAGATTTTGATTGTCTTTTGGGCCTGATTATTATGTGGTATTGTGAGCTTTGTAATTCAGAAAACAAGTATTTATGGCAATAGTTATGAAGGTTAGCCCTAAAAATTAGAGCTTGTTGCTCTTTTTTGTATTAATCAGAAAACAACTTCTATGTAGCCTGATTAAACAATATGAGACATTTAATCTATGATGAATTTTAGTATTAACTACAAACTTATGTGTTAATAAAGATAAGGATATAATAATGAGATAAATATCATATGTTCAATATATATCGAAAGGAAGCCACGGAAGGAGTAGATATACTGACATGGTCTGAATCAGTAATGATAGTAACAAAAATAGAACTCCTTTACTTCACGCAATCACACACATCCTAAAATATTTACAGGTTCAGACACTCCGCAGACACACATTGTTTGTTTGTAATGGATATTGCAGATAATAGGATTTGCCCAATAATTCAGAATGGTGACAACAATATGCAGGTAAGAAGCTTAAAGGCTTTAGTTTGGTTCGTGTACGTTACCACCTTAAGGACCGTGAGTGTTCCGTTACCGCATTGGGAGATCCGTGTCTGGAACAGGCAGCGTGTGTGAATGCGGCTTACTTCCGGGTAGCGGTAAAAAAGTAGATCCGGCCGTTCAGTGATCCAGACTCGGTAATAACAAAGTTGCACAAAAACATATGAGATTCAAAAAGGTAACAAAAGTAAATATTGGAACGATACTTAGCACAGAATACGAGTGATAGGAGACCTGAAATAGGAATAGCTACATCAGAGTAGGTATGACTTCAATAATCAGGCAGTAAATGAATGCAACAGGTAGTCCTTAAATAGGAAGGAGATCACATAGGAGGAGTTAGAGTTAAAGGTATACCACAGCGGTAGACCCGGGACAATAGGGCACAAGCACAATTGCGCATAAACGTCTGGACTCTGTAGATGAATAATCACCAAGAATATGTGGAAGCGAAAACGTGCTGCAACCTCCGGGGGGGAACAAGCCACCCTGCATGGAGGAATAATCATAATCTGGGTTACTCGCATGTGTAGAAGTATGAAGCGGTAGGGAACTCGCCTCTTGGAGGACAGGACCCCCAGAGGTGGATGGCTCAGCTGTCCCTTGAGTCCCCGAGCTTGAGGAACAAGGCGCTCTAATACGGCACACCGAACATAACTGATTGACATGTGTCAACGAGGCCAATCTGGACTCTTCCCCGGACAAAGAATCTGAATCTAAATTAGAACAGTCTCAGTATCAGAATTCTCCATAACTGAGTCTGAAATTTGAACAGTCTCAGCCTCAGAATCCTCCATAACTGGACTATAAGACAAAAAAAAATGGCACCTGACACCCACAATGGCTGGGGCACTCACCACCTCCTATGAACCAGACCCCTGCGAACTAGAATTTCTCCGTCGCCACATGGTCAGGAATGTGGAAATGGAAGACGGAGCGTAATCACGCCCGAACAGAAGGTGAACCGTATAGTAAAAAAAAGTGCGCCCAACCATAAGGTCGCATCACTTCCAAAGGCCCTTATGTTCCAAGCCATGAGCCCATTTAACACTACACATAAGCAGATTGAATCAAATAACAAAAATTATTAAAAAAAACCCTGATCAATAACCCCCCTCAGGAGATATTAACGCTTGATTCCAAGATACTAAAAGGAGACTCACTGAGACCCTTATGTTAAGTTAGTCCCGCAAGGTGGTAGCCTTTCGGGAAAATATCTTTATTACAGTACATTCAAGAAGAAAGAAAATGAAATGATCTTACCGGAATCTACGCCGTTGAACAACAACACGGCTCTTCAAGTGTGACAGATAGTAGCATCGCATCTGCCATGGACTTGAGAGAAGAATGCAAGCAGCGGAGCAAAGTTCGACAACGCCGATTGCTTGAGGAGCTGTTAACATGAGTCAGGATGGTTTCGCAGAAAGACTCTCCCTGCATCTCCGGACTCATCCAAGCCCTCACTGAGAGACTGACAGGACTACTTAAAACTCCTGTCCCTGCCGAAGAGTATTACCCTCCATAAGAGACAAATGAAATTCTGACACTTCTCTGCCAACCTCCTGGGATGAAAGGCAAAGAATGACTGGAGGATGAGGGAAGTGGGAGGAGTATTTAAGCCTTTGGCTGGGGTGTCTTTGCCTCCTCCTGGTGGCCAGGTTCTTAATTCCCAAAAGTAATGAATGCAGCTGTGGACTCTTTCCATTTAAGAAGAATAAAAATAAAGTAAATAAATATAAAGTAAAGGAATATAAAGTAAAGGATATAAAGTAAATAAATATAAAGTAAATAAATATAAAGTAAAGGAATATAAAGTAAAGGAATATAAAGTAAAGGTTAGGATCCTTTCAGATATTTCGCTAACCAATCCTGGCCGGTAGTCTTGTTATCCCGGCGTCAAGTGAAGTGATAACGAAAAATCTAATAGGATAGTAATGATAGGACCCAGGAGGAAGAGGACTATAGTATAGGAGATTAACTAGGAGCTGAATACCAGGAAGAGACCGGGAAGGTCAAAGCGGAGTCGACAAGCCCGGGGTCAAACCAAACAGTCACCGGAAGCAGAATCAGAATCTAGAAGAGTAGTCAAGGAGATCAGGTCACAAGCCAAGGTTTGATATCCAAATATATAGCACAAAACACACCCAGAGATAAATTCAATACAAGGGCAATGAAATAGAGAAACTGAATGGCATATAAAGGAAAAAGTGCGCCAAAGGTGACAGGATGCGTCACAGGCGGCGTGATGCATAACAGGTGAAGTGATGCATCACAGGTGACGCGAGACAGAGCCACCTGGCATCAAAATACTGTTCCTTTAATATATATCCCAGAATTCATTCTGTCTCCTGCCCCTTCATCCTACTGTTCCTTCTGTGTATATCCCAGAATTCATTCTGTCTCCTGCCCCCTCATCCTACTGTTCCTTCTGTGTATGTCCCAGAATTCATTCTGTCTCCTGCCCCCTCATCCTACTGTTCCTTCTGCGTATGTCCCAGAATTCATTCTGTCTCCTGCCCCCTCATCCTACTGCCCCTTCGGTGTATGTCCCAGAATTCATTCTGTCTCCTGCCCCCTCATCCTACTGTTCCTTCTGTGTATGTCCCATAATTCATTCTGTCTCCTGCCCCCTCATCCTACTGCCCCTTCTGTGTATGTCCCATAATTCATTCTGTCTCCTGCCCCCTCATCCTACTGTTCCTTCTGTGTATGTCCCAGAATTCATTCTGTCTCCTGCCCCGTCATCCTACTGCCCCTTCTGTGTATGTCCCAGAATTCATTCTGTCTCCTGCCCCTCTTACCCTACTGTTCCTTCTGTGTATGTCCCAGAATTCATTCTGTCTCATGCCCCCTCATCCTACTGTTCCTTCTATGTATGTCCCAGAATTCATTCTGTCTCCTGCCCCCTCATCCTACTGTTCCTTCTGTGTATGTCCCAGAATTCATTCTGTCTCCTGCCCCTTCATCCTACTGTTCCTTCTGTGTATATCCCAGAATTCATTCTGTCTCCTGCCCCCTCATCCTACTGTTCCTTTAATGTATATCCCAGAATTCATTCTGTCTCCTGCCCCTTCATCCTACTGTTCCTTCTGTGTATATCCCAGAATTCATTCTGTCTCCTGCCCCCTCATCCTACTGTTCCTTCTGTGTATGTCCCAGAATTCATTCTGTCTCCTTCCCCCTCATCCTACTGTTCCTTCTGCGTTTGTCCCAGAATTCATTCTGTCTCCTGCCCCCTCATCCTACTGCCCATTCTGTGTATGTCCCAGAATTCATTCTGTCTCCTGCCCCCTCATCCTACTGTTCCTTCTGTGTATGTCCCAGAATTCATTCTGTCTCCTGCCCACTCATCCTACTGCCCCTTCTGTGTATGTCCCAGAATCCATTCTGTCTCCTGCCCCTTCATCATAATGTTCCTTCTGTGTATGTCCCAGAATTCATTCTGTCTCCTGCCCCCTCATCCTACTGTTCCTTCTGTGTATGTCCCAGAATTCATTCTGTCTCCTGACCCCTCATCCTACTGTTCCTTCTGTGTATATCCCAGAATTCATTCTGTCTCCTGCCCCCTCATCCTACTGTTCCTTTAATGTATATCCCAGAATTCATTCTGTCTCCTGCCCCTTCATCCTACTGTTCCTTCTGTGTATATCCCAGAATTCATTCTGTCTCCTGCCCCCTCATCCTACTGTTCCTTCTGTGTATGTCCCAGAATTCATTCTGTCTCCTTCCCCCTCATCCTACTGTTCCTTCTGCGTTTGTCCCAGAATTCATTCTGTCTCCTGCCCCCTCATCCTACTGCCCATTCTGTGTATGTCCCAGAATTCATTCTGTCTCCTGCCCCCTCATCCTACTGTTCCTTCTGTGTATGTCCCAGAATTCATTCTGTCTCCTGCCCACTCATCCTACTGCCCCTTCTGTGTATGTCCCAGAATCCATTCTGTCTCCTGCCCCTTCATCATAATGTTCCTTCTGTGTATGTCCCAGAATTCATTCTGTCTCCTGCCCCCTCATCCTACTGTTCCTTCTGTGTATGTCCCAGAATTCATTCTGTCTCCTGACCCCTCATCCTACTGTTCCTTCTGTGTATATCCCAGAATTCATTCTGTCTCCTGCCCCCTCATCCTACTGTTCCTTCTGTGTATATCCCAGAATTTATTCTGTCTCCTGCCCCTCTTACCCTACTGTTCATTCTGTGAATGTCCCAGAATTCATTCTGCCTCCTGCCCCTCATCCTACTGCCCCTTCTGTGTATGTCCCAGAATTCATTCTGTCTCCTGCCCCCTCATCCTACTGTTCCTTCTGTGTATGTCCCAGAATTCATTCTGTCTCCTGCCCCCTCATCCTACTGCCCCTTCTGTGTATGTCCCAGAATTCATTCTGTCTCCTGCCCCCTCATCCTACTGTTCCTTCTGTGTATGTCCCAGAATTCATTCTGTCTCCTGCCCCCTCATCCTACTGCCCCTTATGTGTATGTCCCAGAATTCATTCTGTCTCCTGCCCCCTCATCCTACTGTTCCTTTTGTGTATGTCCCAGAATTCATTCTGTCTCCTGCCCCCTCATCCTACTGCCCCTTCTGTGTATGTCCCAGAATTCATTCTGTCTCCTTCCCCCTCATCCTACTGTTCCTTCTGTGTATGTCCCAGAATTCATTCTGTCTCCTGCCCCCTCATCCTACTGCCCCTTCTGTGTATGTCCCAGAATTCATTCTGTCTCCTGCCCCTTCATCCTAATGTTCCTTCTGTGTATGTCCCAGAATTCATTCTGTCTCCTGCCCCCTCATCCTTCTGTTCCTTCTGTGTATGTCCCAGAATTCATTCTGTCTCCTGCCCCCTCATCCTACTGCCTCTTCTGTGTATGTCCCAGAATTCATTCTGTCTCCTGCCCCTTCATCCTAATGTTCCTTCTGTGTATGTCCCAGAATTCATTCTGTCTCCTGCCCCTCATCCTACTGCCCCTTATGTGTATGTCCCAGAATTCATTCTGTCTCCTGCCCCCTCATCCTACTGTTCCTTCTGTGTATGTCCCAGAATTCATTCTGTCTCCTGCCCCCTCATCCTACTGCCCCTTATGTGTATGTCCCAGAATTCATTCTGTATCCTGCCCCCTCATCCTACTGCCCCTTCTGTGTATGTCCCAGAATTAATTCTGTCTCCTGCCCCCTCATCCTACTGCCCCTTATGTGTATGTCCCAGAATTAATTCTGTCTCCTGCCCCCTCATCCTACTGTTCCTTCTGTGTATGTCCCAGAATTCATTCTGTCTCCTGCCCCCTAATCCTACTGCTCCTTATGTGTATGTCCCAGAATTCATTCTGTCTCCTGCCCCCTCATCCTACTGTTCCTTCTGTGTATGTCCCAGAATTCATTCTGTCTCCTGCCCCTCTTACCCTACTGTTCCTTCTGTGTATGTCCCAGAATTCATTCTGTCTCCTGCCCCCTCATCCTACTGTTCCTTCTGTGTATGTCCCAGAATTCATTCTGTCTCCTGCCCCCTCATCCTACTGCCCCTTCTGTGTATGTCCCAGAATTCATTCTGTCTCCTGCCCCTCTTACCCTACTGTTCCTTCTGTGTATGTCCCAGAATTCATTCTGTCTCCTGCCCCCTCATCCTACTGTTCCTTCAGTGTATGTCCCAGAATTCATTCTGTCTCCTGCCCCCTCCCCTCATCCTACTGTTCCTTCTGTGTATGTCCTAGAATTCATTCTGTCTCCTGACCCCTCATCCTACTGTTCCTTCTGTGTATGTCCGAGAATTCATTCTGTCTCCTGCCCCCTCATCCTACTGTTCCTTCTGTGTATGTCCTAGAATTCATTCTGTCTCCTGCCCCCTCATCCTACTGTTCCTTCAGTGTATGTCCCAGAATTAATTCTGTCTCCTGCCCCTCATCCTACTGTTCCTTCTGTGTATGTCCCATAATTCATTCTGTCTCCTGCCCCTCATCCTACTGCCCCTTATGTGTATGTCCCAGAATTCATTCTGTCTCCTGCCCCCTCATCCTACTGTTCCTTCTGTGTATGTCCCAGAATTCATTCTGTCTCCTGCCCCCTCATCCTACTGCCCCTTATGTGTATGTCCCAGAATTCATTCTGTATCCTGCCCCCTCATCCTACTGCCCCTTCTGTGTATGTCCCAGAATTAATTCTGTCTCCTGCCCCCTCATCCTACTGTTCCTTCTGTGTATGTCCTAGAATTCATTCTGTCTCCTGCCCCCTCATCCTACTGTTCCTTCTGTGTATGTCCTAGAATTCATTCTGTCTCCTGCCCCCTCATCCTACTGTTCCTTCAGTGTATGTCCCAGAATTAATTCTGTCTCCTGCCCCTCATCCTACTGTTCCTTCTGTGTATGTCCCAGAATTCATTCTGTCTCCTGCCCCTCATCCTACTGCCCCTTATGTGTATGTCCCAGAATTCATTCTGTCTCCTGCCCCCTCATCCTACTGTTCCTTCTGTGTATGTCCCAGAATTCATTCTGTCTCCTGCCCCCTCATCCTACTGCCCCTTATGTGTATGTCCCAGAATTCATTCTGTATCCTGCCCCCTCATCCTACTGCCCCTTCTGTGTATGTCCCAGAATTAATTCTGTCTCCTGCCCCCTCATCCTACTGCCCCTTATGTGTATGTCCCAGAATTAATTCTGTCTCCTGCCCCCTCATCCTACTGTTCCTTCTGTGTATGTCCCAGAATTCATTCTGTCTCCTGCCCCCTCATCCTACTGCCCCTTCTGTGTATGTCCCAGAATTCATTCTGTCTCCTGCCCCCTCATCCTACTGTTCCTTCAGTGTATGTCCCAGAATTCATTCTGTCTCCTGCCCCCTCCCCTCATCCTACTGTTCCTTCTGTGTATGTCCTAGAATTCATTCTGTCTCCTGACCCCTCATCCTACTGTTCCTTCTGTGTATGTCCGAGAATTCATTCTGTCTCCTGCCCCCTCATCCTACTGTTCCTTCTGTGTATGTCCTAGAATTCATTCTGTCTCCTGCCCCCTCATCCTACTGTTCCTTCAGTGTATGTCCCAGAATTAATTCTGTCTCCTGCCCCTCATCCTACTGTTCCTTCTGTGTATGTCCCATAATTCATTCTGTCTCCTGCCCCTCATCCTACTGCCCCTTATGTGTATGTCCCAGAATTCATTCTGTCTCCTGCCCCCTCATCCTACTGTTCCTTCTGTGTATGTCCCAGAATTCATTCTGTCTCCTGCCCCCTCATCCTACTGCCCCTTATGTGTATGTCCCAGAATTCATTCTGTATCCTGCCCCCTCATCCTACTGCCCCTTCTGTGTATGTCCCAGAATTAATTCTGTCTCCTGCCCCCTCATCCTACTGTTCCTTCTGTGTATGTCCCAGAATTCATTCTGTCTCCTGCCCCCTCATCCTACTGTTCCTTCTGTGTATGTCCTAGAATTCATTCTGTCTCCTGCCCCCTCATCCTACTGTTCCTTCAGTGTATGTCCCAGAATTAATTCTGTCTCCTGCCCCTCATCCTACTGTTCCTTCTGTGTATGTCCCAGAATTCATTCTGTCTCCTGCCCCTCATCCTACTGCCCCTTATGTGTATGTCCCAGAATTCATTCTGTCTCCTGCCCCCTCATCCTACTGTTCCTTCTGTGTATGTCCCAGAATTCATTCTGTCTCCTGCCCCCTCATCCTACTGCCCCTTATGTGTATGTCCCAGAATTCATTCTGTATCCTGCCCCCTCATCCTACTGCCCCTTCTGTGTATGTCCCAGAATTAATTCTGTCTCCTGCCCCCTCATCCTACTGCCCCTTATGTGTATGTCCCAGAATTAATTCTGTCTCCTGCCCCCTCATCCTACTGTTCCTTCTGTGTATGTCCCAGAATTAATTCTGTCTCCTGCCCCCTAATCCTACTGCTCCTTATGTATATGTCCCAGAATTCATTCTGTCTCCTGCCCCCTCATCCTACTGTTCCTTCTGTGTATGTCCCAGAATTCATTCTGTCTCCTGCCCCTCTTACCCTACTGTTCCTTCTGTGTATGTCCCAGAATTCATTCTGTCTCCTGCCCCCTCATCCTACTGTTCCTTCTGTGTATGTCCCAGAATTCATTCTGTCTCCTGCCCCCTCATCCTACTGCCCCTTCTGTGTATGTCCCAGAATTCATTCTGTCTCCTGCCCCTCTTACCCTACTGTTCCTTCTGTGTATGTCCCAGAATTCATTCTGTCTCCTGCCCCCTCATCCTACTGTTCCTTCAGTGTATGTCCCAGAATTAATTCTGTCTCCTGCCCCCTCCCCTCATCCTACTGTTCCTTCTGTGTATGTCCTAGAATTCATTCTGTCTCCTGCCCCCTCATCCTACTGTTCCTTCAGTGTATGTCCCAGAATTAATTCTGTCTCCTGCCCCCTCCCCTCATCCTACTGTTCCTTCTGTATATGTCCTAGAATTCATTCTGTCTCCTCCCCCTCATCCTACTGTTCCTTCTGTGTATGTCCCAGAATTCATTCTGTCTCCTGCCCCTCATCCTACTGCCCCTTATGTGTATGTCCCAGAATTCATTCTGTCTCCTGCCCCCTCATCCTACTGTTCCTTCTGTGTATGTCCCAGAATTCATTCTGTCTCCTGCCCCCTCATCCTACTGCCCCTTCTGTGTATGTCCCAGAATTCATTCTGTATCCTGCCCCCTCATCCTACTGCCCCTTCTGTGTATGTCCCAGAATTAATTCTGTCTCCTGCCCCCTCATCCTACTGCCCCTTATGTGTATGTCCCAGAATTAATTCTGTCTCCTGCCCCCTCATCCTACTGTTCCTTCTGTGTATGTCCCAGAATTCATTCTGTCTCCTGCCCCCTAATCCTACTGCTCCTTATGTGTATGTCCCAGAATTCATTCTGTCTCCTGCCCCCTCATCCTACTGTTCCTTCTGTGTATGTCCCAGAATTCATTCTGTCTCCTGCCCCTCTTACCCTACTGTTCCTTCTGTGTATGTCCCAGAATTCATTCTGTCTCCTGCCCCCTCATCCTACTGTTCCTTCTGTGTATGTCCCAGAATTCATTCTGTCTCCTGCCCCCTCATCCTACTGCCCCTTCTGTGTATGTCCCAGAATTCATTCTGTCTCCTGCCCCTCTTACCCTACTGTTCCTTCTGTCTATGTCCCAGAATTCATTCTGTCTCCTGCCCCCTCATCCTACTGTTCCTTCAGTGTATGTCCCAGAATTCATTCTGTCTCCTGCCCCCTCCCCTCATCCTACTGTTCCTTCTGTGTATGTCCTAGAATTCATTCTGTCTCCTGACCCCTCATCCTACTGTTCCTTCTGTGTATGTCCTAGAATTCATTCTGTCTCCTGCCCCCTCATCCTACTGTTCCTTCTGTGTATGTCCTAGAATTCATTCTGTCTCCTGCCCCCTCATCCTACTGTTCCTTCTGTGTATGTCCTAGAATTCATTCTGTCTCCTGCCCCCTCATCCTACTGTTCCTTCAGTGTATGTCCCAGAATTAATTCTGTCTCCTGCCCCTCATCCTACTGTTCCTTCTGTGTATGTCCCAGAATTCATTCTGTCTCCTGCCCCTTCATCCTAATGTTCCTTCTGTGTATGTCCCAGAATTCATTCTGTCTCCTGCCCCCTCATCCTACTGTTCCTTCTGTGTATATCCCAGAATTCATTCTGTCTCCTGCCCCTCTTACCCTACTGTTTCTTCTGTGTATGTCCCAGAATTCATTCTGTCTCCTGCCCCCCTCATCCTACTGTTCCTTCTGTGTATGTCCCAGAATTCATTCTGTTTCCTGCCCCCTCATCCTACTGTTCCTTCTGTGTATGTCCCAGAATTCATTCTGTCTCCTGTCCCCTCATCCTACTGTTCCTTCTGTGTATGTCCCAGAATTCATTCTGTCTCCTGCCCCCTCATCCTACTGTTCCTTCTGTGTATGTCCCAGAATTCATTCTGTCTCCTGCCCCCTCATCCTACTGTTCCTTCTGTGTATGTCCCAGAATTCATTCTGTCTCCTGCCCCCTCATCCTACTGTTCCTTCTTTGTATGTCCCAGAATTCATTCTGTCTCCTGCCCCCTCATCCTACTGTTCCTTCTGTGTATGTCCCAGAATTCATTCTGTCTCCTGCCCCCTCATCCTACTGCCCCTTCTGTGTATGTCCCAGAATTCATTCTGTCTCCTGCCCCTCTTACCCTACTGTTCCGTCTGTGTATGTCCCAGAAATCATTCTGTCTCCTGCCCCCCTCATCCTACTGTTCCTTCTGTGTATGTCCCAGAATTAATTCTGTCTCCTGCCCCCTCATCCTACTGTTCCTTCTGTGTATATCCCAGAATTCATTCTGTCTCCTGCCCCCTCATCCTACTGTTTCATTCTGTGTATATCCCAGAATTCATTCTGTTTCCTGCCCCTTTTACCCTACTGTTCCTTCTGTGTATGTCCCAGAATTCATTCTGCCTCCTGCCCCTCATCCTACTGCCCCTTCTGTGTATGTCCCAGAATTCATTCTGTCTCCTGCCCACTCATCCTACTGCCCCTTCTGTGTATGTCCCAGAATTCATTCTGTCTCCTGCCCCCTCATCCTACTGTTCCTTCTGTGTATGTCCCAGAATTCATTCTGTCTCCTGCCCCCTCATCCTACTGTTCCTTCTGTGTATGTCCCAGAATTCATTCTGTCTCCTGCCCCCTCATCCTACTGTTCCTTCTGTGTATGTCCCAGAATTCATTCTGTCTCCTGCCCCTCATCCTACTGTTCCTTCTGTGTATGTCCCAGAATTCATTCCGTCTCCTGCCCCCTCATCCTACTGTTCCTTCTGTGTATGTCTCAGAATTCATTCTGTCTCCTGTCCCCTCATCCTACTGTTCCTTCTGTGTATGTCCCAGAATTCATTCTGTCTCCTGCCCCCTCATCCTACTGTTCCTTCTGTGTATGTCCCAGAATTCATTCTGTCTCCTGCCCCCTCATCCTAATGTTCCTTCTGTGTATGTCCCAGAATTATTATTATTATTGGTTATTTGTAGAGTGCCAACAGATTCTGCAGCGCTATAAACAAAGGCATAGGGTAGAGGGCCCTACCAAGAGTCGCAGTGTTGTAGTCAGCTCTTAAGAAGGTAATTTACAAACAGCTGGACTCTTAGGCTTACATGCTAAGGGGGTTCAGGGGATAGCAATGGAGGATAGGAACTGGTATTAGGAAAGGTTAGAGTAGGTTGTATGCATCCCTGAACAGTAGAGTCTTTAGGGAGCGCTTGAAGCTTTCAAAACTAGGGGAGAGTCTTGTGGAGTGAGGCAGAGAGTTCCACAAGATGGGAGCCAGTCTGGAGAAGTCCTGTAAACGGGAGTGTGATGAGGTAACAAGAGAGGAGGAGAGTAGGAGGTCATGAGCAGAGCGAAGGGGATGGGAGGGAGAGTATCTGGAGACAAGGTCTTAGATATAGGGGGGAGCAGTGCAGTTGAGGGATTTGTATGTCAGAGTGAAAAATTTGTGTTTAATCCTAGAGGCAAGAGGAAGCCAGTGAAGGGATTGGCAGAGAGGTGCAGCAGATGAAGAGCAACGTGTAAGGAAGATGAGCCTGGTAGAGGCATTCATTATGGATTGTAAAGGAGCTAGGCGGCAGCTGGGGAGACCAGAGAGGACAGAGTTGCAGTAATCGAGGTAGGAAAAGATGAGAGAGTGGAATAAAATCTTAGTTGTGTCTTGTGTAAGGAAATGTCTAATTTTAGAGATGTTTTTAAGGTAGAAACGGCAGTCTTTAGCCAAGGACTGAATGTGAGGAGTGAAAGAAAGATCTGAGTCAAGTATGACCCCAAGACATTGGGCATGTGGGGTAGGGGTAATGATGGAGTTGTCGACAGTTATAAAGAGATTGGGGGTGAAGGTTTTGGAAGAAGGGGGGAAAATGAGGAGCTCAGTGTTGGAGAGATTTAGCTTGAGGTAGTGAGAGGACATCCAGGAAGAGATGTGAGAAAGACAGTTAGTGACATGGGTTAGCAAGAAAGGAGATAAGTCTGGTGCAGAGAAGTAGATTTGGGTGTCATCGGCATACAAATGATATTGGAAACCATGGGACTTTATTAGGGAATCTAATAATGACGTGTAGATTGAGAAGAGTAGGGGACCGAGGACAGAGCCTTGCGGTACCCCGACAGAAAGTGGTGACAGGGCAGAGGAGGCCCCAGAGAAGGCTACACTAAAAGTACGGTTTGACAGGTAGGAAGAGAACCACAAGAGGGCTGTGTCACAGATGCCGAAGGATTGGAGGGTTTGGAGCAAAAAAGGGTGGTCAACAGTATCAAAGGCTGCGGACAGATCAAGGAGGATAAGCATAGAGAAGTGGCCTTTTGATTTTGCTGTAAGTAGGTCATTGGTAACCTTAACAATTGCAGTCTCTGTGGAGTGATGGGGATGAAATCCAGATTGCAGTGGGTCAAGGAGGGAGTTTAATGTAAGGAAATGGGATAGGGGCGCATATACTAGTTTTTCGAGAAGCTTTGAGGCAAGAGTGAGAAGGGACATTGGGCGGTAGTTGGATGGGGAGTTTGGATCAAGGGAAGGTTTTTTTGAGGATAGGTGTGACCAGTGCATGTATCAGAGATGAGGGAAATATACCGGTGCTGAGGGAGAGGTTGAAAATGTGTGTGAGTATAGGGGTAAGGGTAGAAGAGAGGGAGGGGAGTAGCTGTGAGGGCATAGGGTAAAGGGGACAGGTAGTGAGGTAAGAGCGCAGTATAAGTGCATGTCCCAGAATTAATTCTGTCTCCTGCCCTCCTCATCCTACTGTTCCTTCGGTGTATGTCCCAGAATTCATTCTGTCTCCTGCCCCCTCATCCTACTGTTCCTTCTGTGTATGTCCCAGAATTCATTCTGTCTCCTGCCCCCTCGTCCTACTGTTCCTTCGGTGTATGTCCCAGAATTCATTC
Source organism: Bombina bombina (assembly GCF_027579735.1). NCBI lineage: Eukaryota > Metazoa > Chordata > Amphibia > Anura > Bombinatoridae > Bombina > Bombina bombina. The sequence continues at coordinate 1,155,983,908 of NC_069503.1, read as the reverse complement.
TGTCTTCTGCCCCCTCATCCTACTGTTCCTTCTGTGTATGTCCCAGAATTAATTCTGTCTCCTGCCCCCTCATCCTACTGTTCCTTCTGTGTATGTCACAGAATTCATTCTGTCTCCTGCCCCCTCATCCTACTGTTCCTTATGTGTATATCCCAGAATTCATTCTGTCTCCTGTCCCCTCATCCTACTGTTCCTTCTGTGTATGTCCCAGAATTCATTCTGTCTCCTGCCCCCTCATCCTACTGCCCCTTCTGAGATGCCCCTCCTCCCATCACATATATTCTCTCTAGTCCTTACTCTGCATCTCCATTACTGCTCCATACACACTAACCTTGGGACGTTTCATCTTGGGCGGTTGTCCATCAAACACATAGACAGGTTTTATCCCGTGCTCTAGCAGGTGAACCGTACGGTCAAACAGGCCCTTCAGGACACTGAAAAAAACGTAAAAAGAGTAATCATTATGTACAGAAGATATGTAGCAGATGCTGAAATACAGTTCTTCCCTATTATTGTAAATCGGCAGTGATGTCTTAATGTGAAGGCACAAGATGGTGCTATGCAATAAAAAGAGAGTCGCATGCAGCGGAGAATGAGCATACGTCTGGTGCCTTCTCTCGTTCAGATGAGAATTGTCTGGTATTTTATGGCAGCACCTTGTAGGGACCTCTTCATTAGTATCCCTTTTAAATAAAGAATAAAATATTATGACAACCAATGTCCTCTTTTTATGCCAAAAGTTATGTTACAGCCCTGTATCCTTCTTACACTGGCCAGTGCATAATGTTTGTAAAACAGTGCACACACGCTAAGTTCAAAACACTTAAGTGTTTGTATTATTGTTGTATAAAGCTACATTCCAACACCAACTTTAAATGTTTTTCAGTATTATTGCATTCAAGATTTGCACTTTCTATTCTGTATGTTAATGCATTTAGATTTAGATACATCAGTGATTTTATAAATTCTGATTATGTTTTGTATATATAAATATATATATACAATATCAGAAACAGACCTTGCACTCGCTGGATTTTTTAACAAACTTTTTTACTTGGCAAAATGAGTGACGTTTCGGGGACAGTGTATCCCCTTCCTCAGACAGTGAATGCTTCAAACATTGGTGAATTTATACAAACTAACAAATAAATAACCCCTCCCCCCAATTAGCAAAAAAAAACCGACAAAGTGTTGCTATGGTGACCATATGTCACAAAGTGAACATCGTATATAAGTTATAATATAAGCAATCAATGCTGTGACAGTGAAGATGATCAAATTAAAAGACCTATAGCAGTATGAACATGGTAAACAACTTAACGTTCCACAGTAGTGGTAATCTTAACATACCCCTAATATCCGTTACTATCCGGGGAGCCAACCAATAATGAAAGCCTTATATGATGTTACCTAGATGGTCAGGCATAAAGTACACACTCAAAACCTACCATGATTGTAAAACAAACAAAGTACAAATGTAGATCGCCGTGTAACACGCCACCGTAACTGCAACCGCACTGGATAGAACAGACAAACCCGGAAGTGCATCGGCCGATCACGTGTGTGGCCATGCACCAATCACTCGGGTTGCGGTTGGAGTTGTCATGGCAATGGGTCACAACGATCCAAATAGCAACACAGAAACAAGTCAAACAAATTAGCTACTAAGCATATCATTGTAATAATACACATCAATCGATACTTATAATGCACGCTGCTATAGTGGCAATATCACTGCTAGAAATATAACCAATAAATAATATATATAGCATAGCATTCCTGCCGTACTGTACTGGGGGTATATTAATATATTACATTAACCCTAAAGCGCATATCAATCGTAGTGGACGCTACTACAGGGACTATACCGCTATTGTACATTTACTATCCAATATACACAGTGTACCATGATGAAGGGTATGTACAAATTTTATACACGGTAATACCACCCATTTGAAGAGAGTGATCTGAGATGCCATAACCCATGAACCTTCCCAAGAGAGAGTACCAAAGACCCCGAAGAAAAAGAATAAGAATAAACCAAAGTAAATGCAAACACCAACTATACATCGTGATACAAGGTAAACCAAACAGACAATAAAAAAGGGAAAAAAATGGGAAAAAAGGGGAAAAAAAGGGGAAAAAGTTGGAAAAAATTGGGAGAAAAACAACAAACAGAATATATAAAAGAAAAAAATATATAAAAGAAAAAATAAAACTAAGAATAGACACCAAAGGCAAACAAAGACAATAGAATAACAATAGGAGAAACAAGAGGGGAAAAGGACAGAAGGAAAACAGAAAGAAAAAGAAAAATAAAAGAAGAAAAACACAAAAAAAGAATAAGAAAAATAAGAGAACAAGCCACGAGTGAGGCAGAATAGAAGGTTAACAGCAAGAGGAGAATAAAAGGTAAACCAAAAACCAACAAAACATCAAATAGAGTGTGGACTCTCAAGTAGAAAAAAATCAGGATAACATGGACTCCCATGGTAAATAAGGCAGATCTCCATAAGGGCTGGATCTAATTTACAAGAAACAATGCCAGTCAAACATAGTATTAAGTCCATGTGGTTGCAGGGTATTCAATCGAAAGATCCATTTGGCCTCAACTTGTAGGAGAAGTGTATCCCTATCACCACCCCGCCTTAATGGGGGGACATGATCAATTAGGGTGAATCTCAGATCATGGAGTCCGTGGCCTTTCTCCACGAAATGCCGGGCCACAGGTGATCACTAGAGCCCTTCTTAAGAGCCGTTCTGATGGATGATCTGTGGTTAGCGAACCTGGTCCGGGCATCGTCAGTTGTTTTTCCCACATAGAACCGCCCACAGCTGCAATTTAGTAGGTATACCACATGAGAGGTGGTGCACGTTAGCACATGCCTAATCTTGAACCTCTGATTGCGGTGGGGATGTCCAAACGTTGGTCCTGGAATCATGGCATTACAGGTGGTACATCCCACACACCTATAGCATCCTGGTTTCTTTCTCTGTGTCAACCATGTCTCAGGGTTGTAGCAATGGGTGGGATCCGTGAGCATCAACAGATCTTTTAAATTTTTATCACGTTTGTAACCCACTCTCTGAGGTTGCCACTTGTTGAATGGAAGAGAGGGGTCACCTTGTACGACGTGCCAGTGCTCTCTTAGTGTTATACCTAAGGCTCTGGTTGAGGGACTATATACCGTGGTAAAGGTCATCCGCTGCTCATCTTTAGGATCGGTTCGGGTAAGCATCGTGGTATCACTTTCCACTCCCATTCTACTTTGTTTAACAAGGTGCGGATTATATCCTCGTTTTACAAATCGTTGCTGCATCTCATCAAGTTGCTGGTGTCTTCTGGTCTCATCACTATTATTTCTTGCGGCCCGCTGCAGTTGGGCTTTCGGAATAGCCCTGAGGAGTGCAGTCGGATGGTTACTTGTGGTGTGTAGGATAGAATTCCTGTCCGTGGGTTTCCTAAACAACGAGGTTCCCAAATACCCACTCTCTGTTTTGAAGATGTTTAGGTCCAAGAACTCAATACTTTCCAAATCATGTTTGAGTTTGAGTTTCACTGGATGATTGAGTGAATTCAATTCTTCAAACCATTTTTCCAACTCTGTAGCTGTACCCCTCCAAATAATTAGCAGGTCATCTATATACCGTTTAAAGTATATCATTCCTGGATTCTGATATATCTTCATCACATGTAGTTCGTAGTGCTCCATGTATAGATTGGCCAATGAGGGGGCCACGTTTGATCCCATGGCCGTACCTGATATTTGTTGGTGGTACTTTCCCTCGAACCTGAAATAGTTGAGACATAGGCTCAGGTCTAGCAGTTTTATCAGGAAGTCTCTAGGTGGACCAATATAAGGATGTTTGTCCAAGGCATCAGCTACATATTGTTTCCCAGTCTCATGTGGAATAATTGTGTATAAACTATTTACATCTGCTGTGGCCAAGATGTATGGCTCCTCGAACTTGATAGTTTTCAGTTCTGCAATCAGCTGTGACGAATCCCTAAGGTATGACCTCATATTTCTCACAAGGGGCTGAAGAAAATGGTCCACATAGATAGCCAACCTAGAGGTGATAGAATTCTGGGCAGAGACAATTGGCCTCCCGGGAGGCTTCTCCAAAACCTTGTGGATTTTGGGAAGTGTGTACAGTATGGGACAGACTGGATGTTTAATCCTCAAGAAACCAGCTATGTCTTCATCAATCCACCCTTCATTCAATCCTTCTTGAACCGCCTGCTGTATCAAAATTTGGAAATTATTAGTTGGATCTCTTTGAAGTGGTTGGTATGTCTCAATGTCACTGAGTTGCTGTTTGATTTCATCACTATAGTATTTGTAATTTAATACGACTACCAAAAACCGCCCTTATCCGCGGTGCGGATCACAATGTCTGGATCCCTAGACAACGTAGTGATGGCAGCCTTTTCTTCTGGACTTAGATTAGTGTGATATTTATTGGACTCATATCTTCTCAGATCTTGAGAGACCAATCTCATGTAGGTTTTGATACTTGCGTTGTTGCTAGAGGGGTCAAACAAGCTTTTGTTCTTAAACTTGTGTGTATCGCCATCTGCGGACTGGACATTGAAGAATTCTTTTAGTCGCAGAGACCGCTGGAATTTCTGGCAATCGATATAATTGGTGAACTCATCACTCTTGCCAGAGGGTACAAAACTCAAGCCTCTATTTAACACCCTTCTCTCTACAGATCCAGAGCTGCTGTCTACAGTTTGGAGAGATTGTTTTGTGTGGAATCTTTGTCTCCTACGCTGCGGGGGGAATGGTCTTCTATTCTCGCCACTGTTTAACCATCGATAAACAGTCTTATCCTTATGGTCTTCGATTACTGTTTGCAACTTTCTGTTCTTGAATTGCACAAGGGTCTCTTTGTATTCTTTAATCTGGGAAGACAATTTGTCAAGCCACTGTTCAGATGAATCCTCGGTCAGTACTGCAATCTTGTCTCTTTCCCATTCCTGTATTTCTACTTTAACTCTTTCAAGTTGGTTTCTCACCTCTTCTGTGACCAAGAGTATAAGATCCAAGGAACATTTATTAAGTATTGCGCACCAGCGCTTGCAGAACTCGGGGTTGTTACGTCCAATAGTAGGTTGATTACGTAGCCTGAAGCCCCTAGGAATCATGAGCTTCCTATAATACTCTGAGAAACAATCTCTCCAAACTGTAGACAGCAGCTCTGGATCTGACACAGAAGCACCACTGACCCAAGATAGAACAAGTGGGGGTCAACCCTCCGGGCAACAGGTTTTTCAAGGGGTCACCACCAGAGCCGGCCAGAGAGGACGAGGAAGAGGCCACACATACGGAGGGGGGGCTGGAGAGAGAAAACCGCCACTCCCGACCAGAAAATAACAACCACTGGTCCTGTTGAGGACCTAGTGGTAAACATCGGTGACAGAGTTTTAACCACGGTAGAGAGAAGGGTGTTAAATAGAGGCTTGAGTTTTGTACCCTCTGGCAAGAGTGATGAGTTCACCAATTATATCGATTGCCAGAAATTCCAGCGGTCTCTGCGACTAAAAGAATTCTTCAATGTCCAGTCCGCAGATGGCGATGCACACAAGTTTAAGAACAAAAGCTTGTTTGACCCCTCTAGCAACAACGCAAGTATCAAAACCTACATGAGATTGGTCTCTCAAGATCTGAGAAGATATGAGTCCAATAAATATCACACTAATCTAAGTCCAGAAGAAAAGGCTGCCATCACTACGTTGTCTAGGGATCCAGACATTGTGATCCGCACCGCGGATAAGGGCGGTGCGGTAGTCGTATTAAATTACAAATACTATAGTGATGAAATCAAACAGCAACTCAGTGACATTGAGACATACCAACCACTTCAAAGAGATCCAACTAATAATTTCCAAATTTTGATACAGCAGGCGGTTCAAGAAGGATTGAATGAAGGGTGGATTGATGAAGACATAGCTGGTTTCTTGAGGATTAAACATCCAGTCTGTCCCATACTGTACACACTTCCCAAAATCCACAAGGTTTTGGAGAAGCCTCCCGGGAGGCCAATTGTCTCTGCCCGGAATTCTATCACCTCTAGGTTGGCTATCTATGTGGACCATTTTCTTCAGCCCCTTGTGAGAAATATGAGGTCATACCTTAGGGATTCGTCACAGCTGATTGCAGAACTGAAAACTATCAAGTTCGAGGAGCCATACATCTTGGCCACAGCAGATGTAAATAGTTTATACACAATTATTCCACATGAGACTGGGAAACAATATGTAGCTGATGCCTTGGACAAACATCCTTATATTGGTCCACCTAGAGACTTCCTGATAAAACTGCTAGACCTGAGCCTACGTCTCAACTATTTCAGGTTCGAGGGAAAGTACCACCAACAAATATCAGGTACGGCCATGGGATCAAACGTGGCCCCCTCATTGGCCAATCTATACATGGAGCACTACGAACTACATGTGATGAAGATATATCAGAATCCAGGAATGATATACTTTAAACGGTATATAGATGACCTGCTAATTATTTGGAGGGGTACAGCTACAGAGTTGGAAAGATGGTTTGAAGAATTGAATTCACTCAATCATCCAGTGAAACTCAAACTCAAACATGATTTGGAAAGTATTGAGTTCCTGGACCTAAACATCTTCAAAACAGAGAGTGGGTATTTAGGGACCTCGTTGTTTAGGAAACCCACGGACAGGAATTCTATCCTACACGCCACAAGTAACCATCCGACTGCACTCCTCAGGGCTATTCCGAAAGCCCAACTGCAGCGGGCCGCAAGAAATAATAGTGATGAGACCAGAAGACACCAGCAACTTGATGAGATGCAGCAACGATTTGTAAAACGAGGATATAATCAGCACCTTGTTAAACAAAGTAGAATGGGAGTGGAAAGTGATACCACGATGCTTACCCGAACCGATCCTAAAGATGAGCAGCGGATGACCTTTACCACGGTATATAGTCCCTCAACCAGAGCCTTAGGTATAACACTAAGAGAGCACTGGCACATCGTACAAGGTGACCCCTCTCTTCCATTCAACAAGTGGCAACCTCCGAGAGTGGGTTACAAACGTGATAAAAATTTAAAAGATCTGTTGATGCTCACGGATCCCACCCATTGCTACAACCCTGAGACATGGTTGACACAGAGAAAGAAACCAGGATGCTATAGGTGTGTGGGATGTACCACCTGTAATGCCATGATTCCAGGACCAACGTTTGGACATCCCCACCGCAATCAGAGGTTCAAGATTAGGCATGTGCTAACGTGCACCACCTCTCATGTGGTATACCTACTAAATTGCAGCTGTGGGCGGTTCTATGTGGGAAAAACAACTGACGATGCCCGGACCAGGTTCGCTAACCACAGATCATCCATCAGAACGGCTCTTAAGAAGGGCTCTAGTGATCAACCTGTGGCCCGGCATTTCGTGGAGAAAGGCCACGGACTCCATGATCTGAGATTCACCCTAATTGATCATGTCCCCCCATTAAGGCGGGTGGTGATAGGGATACACTTCTCCTACAAGTTGAGGCCAAATGGATCTTTTGATTGAATACCCTGCAACCACATGGACTTAATACTATGTTTGACTGGCATTGTTTCTTGTAAATTAGATCCAGCCCTTATGGAGATCTGCCTTATTTACCATGGGAGTCCATGTTATCCTGATTTTTTCTACTTGAGAGTCCACACTCTATTTGATGTTTTGTTGGTTTTTGGTTTACCTTTTATTCTCCTCTTGCTGTTAACCTTCTATTCTGCCTCACTCGTGGCTTGTTCTCTTATTTTTCTTATTCTTTTTTTGTGTTTTTCTTCTTTTATTTTTCTTTTTCTTTCTGTTTTCCTTCTGTCCTTTTCCCCTCTTGTTTCTCCTATTGTTATTCTATTGTCTTTGTTTGCCTTTGGTGTCTATTCTTAGTTTTATTTTTTCTTTTATATATTTTTTTCTTCTATATATTCTGTTTGTTGTTTTTCTCCCAATTTTTTCCAACTTTTTCCCCTTTTTTTCCCCTTTTTTTCCCATTTTTTTCCCTTTTTTATTGTCTGTTTGGTTTACCTTGTATCACGATGTATAGTTGGTGTTTGCATTTACTTTGGTTTATTCTTATTCTTTTTCTTCGGGGTCTTTGGTACTCTCTCTTGGGAAGGTTCATGGGTTATGGCATCTCAGATCACTCTCTTCAAATGGGTGGTATTACCGTGTATAAAATTTGTACATACCCTTCATCATGGTACACTGTGTAAATGTACAATAGCGATATAGTCCCTGTAGTAGCGTCCACTACGATAGATATGCGCTTTAGGGTTAATGTAATATATTAATATACCCCCAGTACAGTACGGCAGGAATGCTATGCTATATATATTATTTATTGGTTATATTTCTAGCAGTGGTATTGCCACTATAGCAGCGCGCATTATAAGTATCGATTGATGTGTATTATTACAATGATATGCTTACTAGCTAATTTGTTTGACTTGTTTCTGTGTTGCTATTTGGATCGTTGTGACCCATTGCCATGACAACTCCAACCGCAACCCGAGTGATTGGTGCATGGCCACACACGTGATCGGCCGATGCACTTCCGGGTTTGTCTGTTCTACCCAGTGCGGTTGCAGTTGCGGTGGCGTGTTACACGGCGATCTACATTTGTACTTTGTTTGTTTTACAATCATGGTAGGTTTTGAGTGTGTACTTTATGCCTGACCATCTAGGTAACATCATATAAGGCTTTCATTATTGGTTGGCTCCCCGGATAGTAACGGATATTAGGGGTATGTTAAGATTACCACTACTGTGGAACGTTAAGTTGTTTACCATGTTCATACTGCTATAGGTCTTTTAATTTGATCATCTTCACTGTCACAGCATTGATTGCTTATATTATAACTTATATACGATGTTCACTTTGTGACATATGGTCACCATAGCAACACTTTGGGGGGAGGGGTTATTTATTTGTTAGTTTGTATAAATTCACCAATGTTTGAAGCATTCACTGTCTGAGGAAGGGGATACACTGTCCCCGAAACGTCACTCATTTTGCCAAGTAAAAAAGTTTGTTAAAAAATCCAGCGAGTGCAAGGTCTGTTTCTGATATTGTATCTAATTTCACTAGCACCCTGGTTGCTGCAAATAGGTGAGAGTGCACATCTTTGCTAAACGGATAAATATATATATATATATATATATATATATATATATATATATATATATATATATATATATATATATATACTTTGCATATTTCCATTTATCTTTTACAAATTACATTGCATTACAAAGCTTCAGAAAGTGGGAGGGACAGGGTGTTACCTGGGCTGAATAGGGGAATTCCCATGGTATGTCTGAAGTTCTCTCACAATTCTCATGAAATGCTTTAAAGGACCAGTCAACACAGTAGGGCCTAGATTTGGAGTTTGGCGGTAGCCGAGAAAACCAGCGTTAGAGGTTCCTAACGCTGGTTTTAGGCTACCTCCGGTATTTGGAGTCAGTCAAAATAGGGTCTAACGCTCACTTTTCCATACCGCAGATCCCCTTACGTAAATTGCGTATCCTATCTTTTCAATGGGATCTTTCTAACTCCGGTATTTAGAGTCGTGGCTGAAGTGAGCGTTAGAATTCTAACGACAAAACTCCAGCCGCAGAAAAAAGTCAGTAGTTAAGAGCTTTCTGGGCTAACGCCGGTTCATAAAGCTCTTAACTACTGTACTCTAAAGTACACTAACACCCATAAACTACCTATGTACCCCTAAACCGAGGTCCCCCCACATCGCCGCCACTCGATTAATTTTTTTTAACCCCTAATCTGCCGACCGCCACCTACGTTATACTTATGTACCCCTAATCTGCTGCCCCTAACACCGCCGACCCCTATATTATATTTATTAACCCCTAACCTGCCCCCCACAACGTCGCCGCCAGCTACCTACAATAATTAACCCCTAATCTGCTGACCGGACCGCACCGCTATTATAATAAAGTTATTAACCCCTAATCCGCCTCACTAACCCTATAATAAATAGTATTAACCCCTAATCTGCCCTCCCTAACATCGCCGACACCTAACTTCAAACATTAACCCCTAATCTGCCGACTGGAGCTCACCGCTATTCTAATAAATGTATTAACCCCTAAAGCTAAGTCTAACCCTAACACTAACACCCCCCTAACTTAAATATAATTTTAATCTAACGAAATTAATTAACTCTTATTAAATAAATTATTCCTATTTAAAGCTAAATACTTACCTGTAAAATAAATCCTAATATAGCTACAATATAAATTATAATTATATTATTGCTATTTTAGGATTAATATTTATTTTACAGGTAACTTTGTATTTATTTTAACCAGGTACAATAGCTATTAAATAGTTAAGAACTATTTAATAGCTAAAATAGTTAAAATAATTACAAATTTACCTGTAAAATAAATCCTAACCTATGTTACAATTAAACCTAACACTACACTATCAATAAATTAATTAAATACAATACCTACAAATAACTACAATGAAATAAACTAACTAAAGTACAAAAAATAAAAAAGAACTAAGTTACAAAAAATAAAAAAATATTTACAAACATAAGAAAAATATTACAACAATTTTAAACTAATTACACCTACTCTAAGCACCCTAATAAAATAACAAAGCCCCCCAAAATAAAAAAATGCCCTACCCTATTCTAAATTACTAAAGTTCAAAGCTCTTTTACCTTACCAGCCCTGAACAGGGCCCTTTGCGGGGCATGCCCCAAGAAATTCAGCTCTTTTGCCTGTAAAAAAACACATACAATACCCCCCCCCAACATTACAACCCACCACCCACATACCCCTAATCTAACCCAAACCCCCCTTAAATTAACCTAACACTAAGCCCCTGAAGATCTTCCTACCTTATCTTCACCATACCAGGTATCACCGATCCGTCCTGGCTCCGATATCTTCATCTAAGCCCAAGCGGGGGCTAGACATCCATCATCCGACGGCTGAAGAAGTCCAGAAGAGGCTCCAAAGTCTTCATCCTATCCGGGAAGAAGAGTAGATCCGGACCAGCAACCATCTTCTTCCAAGCGGCATCTTCTATCTTCATCCGATGAGGACCGGCTCCATCTTGAAGACCTCCACCGCGGACCCATCTTCTTCCGACGACGCCTACTAGCCGAATGACGGTTCCTTTAAATGACGTCATCCAAGATGGCGTCCCTCGAATTCCGATTGGCTGATAGGATTCTATCAGCCAATCGGAATTAAGGTAGGAATATTCTGATTGGCTGATGGAATCAGCCAATCAGAATCAAGTTCAATCCGATTGGCTGATTGGATCAGAATATTCCTACCTTAATTCCGATTGGCTGATAGAATCCTATCAGCCAATCGGAATTCGAGGGACGCCATCTTGGATGACGTCATTTAAAGGAACCGTCATTCGTCGTTCAGTCGTCGGCCAGGATGGATATTCCGCGTCGGAGGTCTTCAGGATGCTGCCGCTCTGCTCCGGATGGATGACGATAGAAGATCCCGCTTGGATGAAGACTTCAATCGGATGGAGGACCTCTTCTTGCTCCGCTTGGATGAAGAATTTGGCTCGGCTGGGTGAAGACGACTCAAGGTAGGGAGATCTTCAGGGGCTTAGTGTTAGGTTTATTTAAGGGGGGTTTGGGTTAGATTAGGGGTATGTGGGTGGTGGGTTGTAATGTTGGGGGGGGGTATTGTATGTTTTTTTTTACAGGCAAAAGAGCTGAACTTCTTGGGGCATGCCCCGCAAAGGGCCCTGTTCAGGGCTGGTAAGGTAAAAGAGCTTTGAACTTTAGTAATTTAGAATAGGGTAGGGCATTTTTTTATTTTGGGGGTCTTTGTTATTTTATTAGGGGGCTTAGAGTAGGTGTAATTAGTTTAAAATTGTTGTAATATATTTCTAATGTTTGTAAATATTTTTTTATTTTTTGTAACTTAGTTCTTTTTTATTTTTTGTACTTTAGTTAGTTTATTTCATTGTATTTATTTGTAGGAATTGTATTTAATTTATTTATTGATAGTGTAGTGTTAGGTTTAATTGTAGATAATTATAGGTATTTTATTTAATTAATTTATTGATAGTGTAGTGTTAGGTTTAATTGTAACTTAGGTTAGGATTTATTTTACAGGTCATTTTGTAATTATTTTAACTATTTTAGCTATTAAATAGTTCTTAACTATTTAATAGCTATTGTACCTGGTTAAAATAAATACAAAGTTACCTGTAAAATAAATATTAATCCTACAATTTATATTGTAGCTATATTAGGATTTATTTTACAGGTAAGTATTTAGCTTTAAATAGGAATAATTTATTTAATAAGCGTTAATTAATTTCATTAGATTAAAATTATATTTAATTTAGGGGGGTGTTAGTGTTAGGGTTAGACATAGCTTTAGGGGTTAATACATTTATTAGAATAGCAGTGAGCTCCAGTCGGCAGATTAGGGGTTAATGTTTGAAGTTAGGTGTCGGCGAAGTTAGGTGTCGGATTAGGGGTTAATACTATTTATTATAGGGTTAGTGAGGCGGATTAGGGGTTAATAACTTTATAATAATAGCGGTGCGGTCCGCTCGGCAGATTAGGGGTTAATAAGTGTAGGCAGGTGGAGGCGACGTTGTGGGGGGCAGATTAGGGGTTAATACATATAATATAAGGGTCGGCGATGTTAGGGCAGCAGATTAGGGGTACATAGGGATAATGTAAGTAGCGGCGGTTTACGGAGCGGCAGATTAGGGGTTAAAAATAATATACAGGGGTCAGCGATAGCGGGGGCGGCAGAATAGGGGTTAATAAGTGTAAGGTTAGGGGTGTTTAGACTCGGGGTACATGTTAGAGTGTTAGGTGCAGACGTAGGAAGTGTTTCCCCATAGCAAACAATGGGGCTGCGTTAGGAGCTGAACGCGGCTTTTTTGCAGGTGTTAAGTTTTTTTTCAGCTCAAATAGCCCCATTGTTTCCTATGGGGGAATCGTGCACGAGCACGTTTTTGAGGCTGGCCGCGTCCGTAAGCAACTCTGGTATCGAGAGTTGCAGTTGCGTTAAATATGCTCTACGCTCCTTTTTTGGAGCCTAGCGCTGACATTATATGGACTCTCAATACCAGAGTTATTTTTATGGTGCGGCCAGAAAAAAGCCAGCGTTAGATACGCGGGTCGTTACCGACAAAACTCTAAATCTAGCCGTAGATTTGCACAATCAACAAATGCAAGATAACAAGACAATGCAATAGCACTTAGTCTTAACTTCAAATTAGTAGATTTTTTTCTGTTAATTTTAAAAGTTATGTATTTTTCCACTCCCCCTGTACCATGTGACAGCCATCAGCCAATCACAAATGCATACACGTACTATGTGACAGCCATCAGCCATTCACAAATGCATACACACTTATTCTTGCACATGCTCAGTAGGAGCTGGTGACTCAAAAAGTTGAAATATAAAAAGACTGTGCACATTTAATTAATGGAAGTAAATTGGAATGTTTTTTTAAAATGGCATGCTCTATCTGAATAATGAAAGTTTAATTTTGATTGAGTGTCCCTTTAAGCGTTTTAAACAACCTGGTCTCACTGATTGATCTCAACAGCTGTATGAAGGTGAAGTTTGCTCAAAATTCACAATACAGTAAGTTAACTGACAGAAAAGTATTATATACTAAACTAGTGACAAAAACAAGTTAAAGTTTAGTGAAAACATTTCATTTTAATTTGTATTTGCTGCTAGCTGAGACTTTATATCAGTCCCAGTTGTTCTACTGTTAACTTTTCTCTCTGCTGTGAAATTCTGTATCCTAGAGAGCCCTTATTACTTTCTATGGAAGGAATCTTTCATATCTCTGAGAATTCCAGTTTCTCCCCCTTTTTTTATAGCTTTCAATGAGTTCAGCCTCTGTGAAGTCTGCACTATAATTTCTCTACAAACTAGAGAATATTTGCTTATCTGGTATGAGACTAATTTGTTAAAGTTAGAAATAAACTGTGAAAGTATAATCAGAATTTGTAAAATGACAATAATAAATAAACTGCTGTATACAGCATAAAATACATAATAGAAATTGCAAAGTTTAAATGTAATAAAAGTTCATTCGAAATGTAAAGAAAAATAAAATACAGAGCACAAAGTTTAAATGCAGCATAAACAAAGCGGCAGGGACAGATTATCTTCCTGGGGAGCTTTACAAACTACTTGGCTCAGAAATTGTTCCCACCTTTACTAAGCTCTTCAATGATTATTTTATCTTGGGCCACAAACCATCAACCCTCTTTGTGGAGTCTATCATTACATTAATTAAAAAGAAAGGGAAAGATCCAGAATCTATAGACTCCTATAGACCGATATCTCTGTTAAACAGTGATTACAAAATAATGACAAGCATATTAGCCAGACAGACTTAAAACGGCGTTGGACCCATTAATCATAATACAGATCAAGTGGGATTTATGAGAAACAGGAATATAACTATGAATATTTGTAAACTATTCCTGCTATTAGATCATGTTTGGAATATGAATAAGAAGGAAGGAAATAAGTTAAATGCTAATACTGCAATACTCCATCGAGGCTCAAAAAGCATTTGACTCTTGTATCTTGTGGAATCATCTTTTTTATACTATGGGGAAATTCAAATTTACAGGATACTTCCCAGAATTTATTCAGACTATGTATTCCAATGCTTTCACATCAATATTAGTTAATGGTGGTATATCAGAGAAATTCCAACTCAAGAAACATACTTGATAGGGACACCCAATCTCTCCTCTTTTATTTAATCTTGCGACTGAACCTTTGGCAATTTATTTTAGAACTAGACAAAGGAATTCTAGTAGGAGATAAAAGACTGAAATTATTACTTTATGCTGACAATCTCTTACTATTTATTAGGGATGTAGAAAAAGAAGTAACTCTTATTCTACAGATAGTACACAATTTTGGATCTTTCTCCGGTTATCGTGCATAATACTTCTAACTCTGAAATCTTATGGCTTGGGTGTAATGTCCTTATATAGCAAACATTAACTCTTTATATGAATGATGCACTTGCAACTTCTAAATGTAAACTGGCACTTTATTTACTGCATGACATAGCAAGGTGCTCCTGTAGATTTGCACACAGTAATATGGATATTTACACATATATAGTCCTTTATAATGAATGGCTGCTGCACTCCTTATATTAGCAGTCCTGTACACTGTGTATGCAGCACTATAGTAATCCAGGGAAACTTATAACTGTATAACTGTTAACTGTATAACTGCAATATAACTTATAATGTGTAACTGACAGTTCTTACTCTTCCTGACTGGCTGATGCTGTATCCTCTGCAGTGATCTGTAGCTGACATTACACTTATTATTATTATTAGCACTTGTCAGATTCAGTCCTTGTACTTTATAACTGCATCACAAACTGTCACAAGATGGCTTCTCTGAACTGTACTGATTCTAAGCACAGCCCACTTGATGACATCATCTTTGTATGGAAGCCTCAATGTGCCCTTTGACCAAACCAGGAAGTAAGCACAACACTACATCTCCTTTCCTACTTATTTTTTTATTTTTATTTTTTAAATAAACTTAACTGCACAACAACAACCGTAAGATAAATCAGTCTTCTCCAGCATCCTCTTGTATTGTGGACGTGAAAGCTGCTTCTTGTTTCTTACGTTGACGAAAGTTTCTCTGATATGTTGCATGTTGTCTCCGGCGAGTGTCTCTGAGATTAACTTCAGGAGACCAACGAACAACAGGTGTTCGTTGCCTGGGAGTACGAGCATGACTATTGTGGTCCTGGATAGAATATCCTGACTCATCATTACAAGGTTCTTCTACTGAGGCTGGTATTTCTGAGTCATCTTCTGTAGTTGAGTCAGAGCCTGTGTTTGGATCATGCCAAACACCACCCCAGATATCAAAGTGATTGTCTGATTGCATTTTTATGTGATGGTCCTCACCAGCCTGTTCTCTCCTCTCTAGCCGTGGTCGTAGTTGGTTCACATGGCGGCGACACACACCTGATGGAGTGGTTATAACATACATCTTTGGGCCCTCAACCTGGGCAACAACACCTGGTGCCCATTTTTCCTCTGTATGGTACACCCTATACCAAACCAAGTCTCCTTCTGTATAGGTCCATGAAGGTTTTCCCACTCTCATTTTATCTTGCATGATGCGGACTGTTTCTGCTACATCTGGTGTGATTAAATCCAGCTTTGTACGGATCTTCCTGCCAAACAATAGTTGAGCTCGGGCAACTCCCGTGGTGGGGTGTTGAGTAACCCTATATTGTTGCAAAAATTGTAAAATGTTTTTAGTATTAACCTGCTTCTCTGCTTTTAGCGCTTTCAGTGCCCTTTTAAAGGTTTGGACAAATCTCTCTGCTTGCCCGTTGGTGGCTGGGTGATATGGTGCCGTCCGATGATGGTGAATTCCATTCGTATGTAAAAAATTCTGGAAGTCTTGTGACACAAACTGGGGACCATTGTCTGTGACCAGTTTTCTTGGCAACCCAAATACTGAAAACAGTCTTTCTAATGCTGATATGACTTCAGTAGTTTTAGTCCTTGTCATTGGAATTACTTCTGGCCACTTAGAGTGTGCATCAATTATGATTAAGTATGAGATTCCATCAATAGGACCGGCAAAGTCCAAATGTAGTCTCTCCCAAGGAGTAGTAGGCCAGTCCCATGGTTGTACAGCTCCTCGTGGAAGCTGTCCTTGAGCTTGAACACACCCTTTGCATGTCATAACATAGTTCTCAATGTCCTTATCAATGGCCGGCCACCAAACATGACCCCTAGCCTTCTGTTTCATTCTGACAATGCCTGGGTGTCCTTCATGAAGGAGTTTTAACGTAGCTTGCCATAGCCCATTAGGAACCAGAACTCTCTCACCCCATAAAATACATCCATTTCTGAGTGTGAGTTCTTTCGCTCGTAGTATGTATGCTCGCTGCACATCACAGCCAGTTCTTGGCCAGCCATCTCTCAAATACTTTGCCAGAAGTTGTAATTCAGTATCACAAGCTGTCTCCTTTGCAATTTGTTTGGCATGTACTATACCCGTAAAACACACACTTGGAAGGCTTTCTTGAACAACTGGTAAGGAATTCATTAGTGGAAGCCTGGACATGGCATCAGCATTGCCATGGAAATCATGGGCCCGGTATTTGATGCAGTAATGATATGCCCCCAAAGTTAGAGCATACCTTTGCAATCTAGCCGCTGTAGTGGTTGAAATTCCTTTCCTTGGATTAAAGATGGTCAGCAGTGGCTTATGGTCAGTTAAAAGAGTAAATTGTCTCCCATAAATATAGTTATGGAACTTCTTAACAGCCCATACAATGGCCAATGCTTCCTTGTCTAATTGGGAATAGTTCTTCTCTGCCGTCGTTAGAGAACGGGAAGCAAAGGCTACCGGTCGGTCTGTCCCATCTGGCATTGTGTGTGACAATACAGCCCCTAAACCATAAGGCGAAGCATCACATGCTATCATGAGTGGTTTCTGAAGATCATAGTGCATTAACATGCGGGAACACAGGAGTAGGTTCTTGAATTTCTGGAAGGCTTTATTGCATTCACTGCTCCACAACCAGGATCGATTTGTCTCAAGAAGCTGATGTAGTGGGTGTAACGTATGGGCTAGCTGGGGAAGAAAACGGTGGTAATAGTTAAGGAGACCAAGGTATGATCGTAGATGTGATGCATTCTGTGGTATAGGAGCTTCTTGCAAGGCCTTGACTTTGTCATCAGCAGTGTGTAGACCATGACAATCTATAACATGGCCACAAAATTCTAATTTGTCACGCATGAAAGCACACTTCTCCAAGTTGACCTTCAACCCATAGGTCATTAGCCGCTGCAGTACCCTCTCTACATTGTGTCAATGTTCTTCCTCCGTCCTGCCCGTGATTAACATGTCATCTAAAAGGCATTGGACATAGGGTAGTCCATTTAACAGTTCTTCCATGGTGCGTTGCCAGATGGGTGGTGCAGGAGCAATGCCAAAGACCATACGATTATATTGAAATAAACCACGGTGAGTATTGATGGTGAGTAACCTGCGGGAATCTGGATGTACTTCAAGTTGAAGGTAAGCATTTTTTAAATCAATCTTTGTGAAATGTTGTCCCCCAGCTAAGTTAGCAAAAATCTCTTCTGTTCTGGGTAATGGATACTTATCCACTGCTAACTGTTCATTCAACACCATCCTAAAGTCTCCACATATTCGGATCTGTCCATCTTTCTTTCTTACCGGTACAATAGGAGAAGCCCACTCACTACGATGCACTGGGGTTATAATCTTTAACTCTTCTAACCTCCTCAGTTCAGCATCAACTCCTGCCCTTAAAGCGAATGGCACAGTTCGTGCTTTGAAAAACTTTGGCCTTACTCCAGGTTTTAACTGTAACCGTACCCATTTGTTCTTAACTTTTCCCAGAACACTTTCAAACACCGGGGCATATTTGGTCTTAATGTTCTGAATCCACTGGGCACGATCAACTCCAATATGATGAACTTCACTGTTTTTGAGGCTCTCAGGCATGCCAAGGGCCCATATCCAGTCCCTTCCATAAAGAGGTGGGCCACCTGATTTTAGTATATATAGTGTAAGATTGGCAGTTTTACTGTTTGTACACACAGATACAGATGCACACCCCAGTGGCGTCAAGACTTCTCTGGAGTATGTTTGTAGCTTCAAGGTAGTGGGCTGCAGCAATACTGGAATTTTCAGCTGTTTCCAATCTTTAATTGTCATAACTAAAACTGCAGCCCCAGTATCTAAGTCCATGGTCAAATCTTTTCCTTCAATATTAACATGAACGGTCAAAGGCTCAGACCCTGCTGTCATGGTGTATACAGTCAAACTCTGAATAGTCATTTCCTCTTCTGAATCTGATGTGGCTCCCTTATAAGCCATGTGGTAATTTCCCTTCTTATGAGTTTTGCTTGAGACACTCTGCTGAGATCCTCTGCAAGCCTTCTTTAAGTGTCCTATTTTACCACAGCCATGACAACGAGCATTTTTAAATCTGCATTCAGAAGCTACATGATTCTGTGCTCCACATCTGTAACAGTTAATAGGCGATGCTGCTTTTGCTGAATATTTACTGGCTGGTTTAGTCTGTTGCTTCACATTAGAGAAAAATACCTGTTCTTCCTTAGTGTGAGAATGCGTCTGCAGTAAACTAGTGTCTCGTGTGGCCTGTTCCAAAACAGAAGCAATCTCTAGTGCTTTATGGAAGGTCAGGCTCTCCTCTGTCAAAAGTCGCCTTTGAATAGATTCTGTACTGATACCCATAACAAACTGATCTCTAAGGGCAATATTCAGATACTCCCCAAAAGCACAGGTGCTGGCCAATTTCTTTAAACTGATTGCAAATGTAGATACAGTCTCTTGTACCCCTTGGCGCCTGCTATAAAACTTGAACCGCTCAGCAATCTCTAATGGCCGTGGTTGGAAATGTTGTGTTAAGATCTGTATTATTTCAGACAAAGACTTAGTGGCTGGCTTTTCTGGGTGTAGCAGATCTTTTAGAATCTCATATGTTTTAGCACCAATAGTTGTCAGACAGACAGCAGCAGACTTAGGCCTAGATTTGGAGTTTGGCGTTAGCCGTGAAAACCAGCGTTAGAGGCTCCTAACGCTGGTTTTGGCCGCCCGCTGGTATTTGGAGTCAGTGATTAAAGGGTCTAACGCTCACTTTTCAGCCGCAACTTTTCCATACCGCAGATCCCCTTACGTCAATTGCGTATCCTATCTTTTCAATGGGATCTTCCTAACGCCGGTATTTAGAGTCGTTTCTGAAGTGAGCGTTAGAGCTCTAACGACAAAACTCCAGCCGCAGGAAAATAGCAGTAGTTAAGAGCTTTCTGGGCTAACGCCGGTTCATAAAGCTCTTAACTACTGTACCCTAAAGTACACTAACACCCATAAACTACCTATGTACCCCTAAACCGAGCTCCCCCCACATCGCCGCCACTCGATTAAAATTTTTTAACCCCTAATCTGCCGACCGCCACCTACGTTATACTTATGTACCCCTAATCTGCTGCCCCTAACCCCGCCGACCCCTGTATTACATTTATTAACCCCTAACCTGCCCCCCACAACGTCGCCGCCAGCTACTTAAAATAATTAACCCCTAATCTTCCGACTGCAAAGCGCCACCACCTACGTTATCCCTATGTACCCCTAATCTGCTGCCCCTAACACCGCCGACCCCTATATTATATTTATTAACCCCTAATCTGCCCCCATCAACGTCGCCGACACCTGCCTACACTTATTAACCCCTAATCTGCCGAGCGGACCTGAGCGCTACTATAATAAAGTTATTAACCCCTAACCCGCCTCACTAACCCTATGCGAGCTCAATCTGATTGGCTGATTGGATCAGCCAATCGGATTGAACTTGATTCTGATTGGCTGATTCCATCAGCCAATCAGAAAATTCCTACCTTAATTCCGATTGGCTGATAGAATCCTATCAGCCAATCGGAATTCGAGGGACGCCATCTTGGATGACGTCCCTTAAAGGAACAGTCATTCGTCGTTCAGTCGTCGGGCCGGATGGATGTTCCGCGCTGGAGGTCTTCAGGATCCTGCCGCTTCGCTCCGGATAGAAGACCATAGAAGATGCCGCCTGGATGAAGACTTCAATCGGATGGAAGATCCTCTTCTGCCCCGCTTGGATGAAGACTTTGACCGGATCATGGACCTCTTCACCCCCCTGCTTGGGCTCGGATCAGGACATCGGAGGAGCTTTTCAGGACGGATCGGTGAACCTGGATGGTGAAGACAAGGTAGGAAGATCTTCAGGGGCTTAGTGTTAGGTTTATTTAAGGGGGGTTTGGGTTAGATTAGGGGTATGTGGGTGGTGGGTTGTAATGTTGGGGGGGGGGTATTGTATGTTTTTTTTTACAGGCAAAAGAGCTGAAATTCTTGGGGCATGCCCCGCAAAGGGCCCTGTTCAGGGCTGGTAAGGTAAAAGAGCTTTTACCTTTTTTAATTTAGAATAGGGTAGGGATTTTTTTATTTTGGGGGGCTTTGTTATTTTATTAGGGGGCTTAGAGTAGGTGTAATTAGTTTAAAATTGTTGTAATATTTTTCTTATGTTTGTAAATATTTTTTTATTTTTTTTAACTTAGTTCTTTTTTATTTTTTGTACTTTAGCTAGTTTATTTAATTGTATTTATTTGTAGGAATTGTGTTTAATTAATTTATTGATAGTGTAGTGTTAGGTTAATTGTAGGTAATTGTAGGTAGTTTATTTAATTAATTTATTGATAGGGTAGTGTTAGGTTTAATTATATCTTAGGTTAGGATTTATTTTACAGGTAAATTTGTTATTATTTTAACTAGGTAACTATTAAATAGCTATTGTACCTGGTTAAAATAATTACCAAGTTGCCTGTAAAATAAATATAAATCCTAAAATAGCTATAATATAATTATAATTTATATTGTAGCTATATTAGGATGTATTTTACAGGTAAGTATTTAGCTTTAAATAGGAATAATTTATTTAATAAGAGTTAATTTATTTCGTTAGATTTAAATTATATTTAACTTAGGGGGGTGTTAGTGTTAGGGTTAGACTTAGCTTTAGGGGTTAATCCATTTATTATAGTAGCGGTGAGCTCCAGTCGTCAGATTAGGGGTTAATAATTGAAGTTAGGTGTCGGCGATGTTAGGGAGGGCAGATTAGGGGTTAATACTATTTAGGATAGGGTTAGTGAGGCGGATTAGGGGTTAATAACTTTATTATAGTAGCGCTCAGGTCCGCTCGGCAGATTAGGGGTTAATAAGTGTAGGCAGGTGTCGGCGACGTTGTGGGGGGCAGATTAGGGGTTAATAAATATAATATAGGGGTCGGCGATGTTAGGGCAGCAGATTAGGGGTACATAGGGATAACGTAGGTTGCGGCGGTTTACGGAGCGTCAGATTAGGGGTTAAAAAAAATATGCAGGGGTCAGCGATAGCGGGAGAGGCAGATTAGGGGTTAATAAGTGTAAGGTTAGGGGTGTTTAGACTCGGGGTACATGTTAGAGTGTTAGGTGCAGACGTAGTAAGTGTTTCCCCATAGGAAACAATGGGGCTGCGTTAGGAGCTGAACGCTGCTTTTTTGCAGGTGTTAGGTTTTTTTTCAGCTCAAACAGCCCCATTGTTTCCTATGGGGATATCGTGCACGAGCACGTTTTTGAGGCTGGCCGCGTCCGTAAGCAACTCTGGTATCGAGAGTTGCATTTGCGGTAAAAATGCTCTACGCTCCTTTTTTGGAGCCTAACGCAGCATTTGTTTGAACTCTCGATACCAGAGTTAAATTTATGGTGCGGCCAGAAAAAAGCCCGCGGAGCGTTAACAGCCCATCTACCGCCAAACTCCAAATCTAGGCCTTAGTATCTCCAATGTCATTGGCAAGTAAATACTGCTGTAGTCTTTCAGTCCAGGAAACCCAGTTATCTGTGTCAGGGTCAAATTCTTTCAATGCTCCAAATACAGCCATTATAGCGTGAGTTTGTGGTAGTATACTCGTCGCCAGATGTAATGTCCTTATATAGCAAACATTAACTCTTTATATGAATGATGCACTTGCAACTTCTAAATGTAAACTGGCACTTTATTTACTGCATGACATAGCAAGGTGCTCCTGTAGATTTGCACACAGTAATATGGATATTTACACATATATAGTCCTTTATAATGAATGGCTGCTGCACTCCTTATATTAGCAGTCCTGTACACTGTGTATGCAGCACTATAGTAATCCAGGGAAACTTATAACTGTATAACTGTTAACTGTATAACTGCAATATAACTTATAATGTGTAACTGACAGTTCTTACTCTTCCTGACTGGCTGATGCTGTATCCTCTGCAGTGATCTGTAGCTGACATTACACTTATTATTATTATTAGCACTTGTCAGATTCAGTCCTTGTACTTTATAACTGCATCACAAACTGTCACAAGATGGCTTCTCTGAACTGTACTGATTCTAAGCACAGCCCATTTGATGACATCATCTTTGTATGGAAGCCTCAATGTGCCCTTTGACCAAACCAGGAAGTAAGCACAACACTAGATCTCCTTTCCTACTTATTTTTTTTTTATTTTTTTATCCATACAGATCAAGTGGGATTTATGAGAAACAGGAATATAACTATGAATATTTGTAAACTATTCCTGCTATTAGATCATGTTTGGAATATGAATAAGAAGGAAGGAAATAAGTTAAATGCTAATACTGCAATACTCCATCGAGGCTCAAAAAGCATTTGACTCTTGTATCTTGTGGAATCATCTTTTTTATACTATGGGGAAATTCAAATTTACAGGATACTTCCCAGAATTTATTCAGACTATGTATTCCAATGCTTTCACATCAATATTAGTTAATGGTGGTATATCAGAGAAATTCCAACTCAAGAAACATACTTGATAGGGACGCCCAATCTCTCCTCTTTTATTTAATCTTGCGACTGAACCTTTGGCAATTTATTTTAGAACTAGACAAAGGAATTCTAGTAGGAGATAAAAGACTGAAATTATTACTTTATGCTGACAATCTCTTACTATTTATTAGGGATGTAGAAAAAGAAGTAACTCTTATTCTACAGATAGTACACAATTTTGGATCTTTCTCCGGTTATCGTGCATAATACTTCTAACTCTGAAATCTTATGGCTTGGGGACTCTCGAAATAACGATATTCCATTTAAGGAAATGTTGTTTTACATATTTAGGTATAAAAATTTGTAAGGACTCCAAACTCTGGTATAAGCTTAATTATCCACCTCTTATTTCCAAGATTAAGTTAGATGCATGGTCTTGTTTAACTTTGCCCCTAAGGCTAAAATTAACCTTATTAAGATGATTATTTTGCCAAAATTACAATACTT
This sequence comes from Bombina bombina, assembly GCF_027579735.1. NCBI lineage: Eukaryota > Metazoa > Chordata > Amphibia > Anura > Bombinatoridae > Bombina > Bombina bombina. Next base: position 1,155,959,969 of record NC_069503.1, on the reverse strand, counting down.
GTTTTAAAATATCCCACTTTTACTGAGGAAAAACGATTTAAGACAATTGAATATGTTTTTTTAGTTTCTTTTTATGGGGGTCAGGTAAGCCCTAGAGAAATTAACACAATTAAAATAGTTTGGTGGCATGGCTTTTCCATCAATATATATATAACATTATTGGCTCGGTAAGATCGCAGTAGGTTGGTTATCTGACAAAGGATATCTAATGGGCACTAGAAATAGAAAAAAGTTTAATATATCCGTTTACTTTACAAACACTGCTTCATTGTCCTCTTGAATTTATTCCTAGAGAAATTAAGAGACGGTTAACACTTTATAATGTTATTAAAGCATGGCAATTATTGGCTAAACTGGTGAAAGAAAATCCCCATATTTCTAGCCTATTACCTATTAAAGGGAACTCCTCTTTTATAGAAGGAGTAAGCAATGGAATATTTAAAGAATGGTCCTGAAAGGGCTTGAAGTTTGGGTTCCAACTACACAAACCAGATTTGACAGGCCTTTTCACTTTGAAAGATTAAAGACGCTATATGATCTCTCGAATAGCGATTTTTATGCTTATTTGCAAATCCGCCACTGGTTGTATATAATTACAAAAGGGTTTGACTTTTCCTGGGAGCATTCTGGTATACAGATTGGCTTAACTTTATTAAAACAGGGAACATATTAAATTAAGTACTAGTATAATCTTATCTTCAAAATGTCAGGTAAAGAACATATACAAAACTTGGTGTTAAAATGGGCACAAGATTTAAAGAACATTAAAGAGCTTAGCATAATACAAAGTATTCAAAGAGTGGAGAAAACCACCTTATCGGCAGCCTGGTGAGAATCCTATGTTAAATTACTAAATCATACATCTGTAGTTCAAGCCATTATAAAAAATGGTATCCAAAGGTACAAGTATGCTGTTCTAAATCAGCTAGATTACGAGTTTGGCGTTATGAGTGAAAAAGCAGCGTTATGGCCCATAACGCTTCATTTTCCCTAACGCCGCTATTACAAGTCTTGTCAGTATAGGTGTACCGCACACCTTTTAGCCAGTCACGCAACGTCAGTACCACACTTTTTAAAAAGTCCTTTTTCAATGGGACTTCTATAGCGCCGGTATTACGAATTTGCCTAGGAGGCCAAAAAGTGAGCGGTACACTCTATAACCACAAGATCCGTACTGCCATCTAAAGTCAGTAGTTATGAGTTTTACGTTACAAAGCTGTAACATAAAACTCATACGCCTAGATTTAGAGTTCTGCGGTAGCCGTCAAAAGCAGCGTTAAGGGGTCCTAACGCTGCTTTTGGCCGGCCGCTGGTATTTAGAGTCAGCCAGGAAAGGGTCTAAGGCTCACTTTCAAGCCGCGACTTTTCCCTACCGCAGATCCCCTTACGCCAATTGCGTATACTATCTTTTCAATGGGATCTTCCTAACGCTGGTATTTAGAGTCTTGGCTGAAGTGAGCGGTAGACCCTCTACCGACAAGACTCCAGCCGCAGAAAAAAGTCAGTAGTTAAGAGCTTTCTGGGCTAACGCCGGTTTATCAAGCTCTTAACTACTGTGCTATAAAGTACACTAACACCCATAAACTACCTATGTACCCCTAAACCAAGGTCCCCCCACATCGCCGCCACTATAATAAATTTATTTAACCCCTAATCTGCCGACCGCACACCGCCGCCACCTACATTATCCCTATGAACCCCTAATCTGCTGCCCCTAACATCGCCGACACCTACATAATATTAATTATCCCCTAATCTGCCCCCCCAACGTCGCCGCTATCTAACTACACTTATTAACCCCTAATCTGCTGACCGGACCTCGCCACTACTCTAATAAAGTTATTAACCCCTAAACCGCCACACTCCCGCCTCGCAAACCCTATAATAAATAGTATTAACCCCTAATCTGCCCTCCCTAACATCGCCGCCACCTAACTTCAAGTATTAACCCCTAATCTGCCGACTGGACCTCGCCGCTACTCTAATAAATTTATTAACCCCTAAAGCTAAGTCTAACCCTAACCCTAACAACCCCCTAAATTAAATATAATTTTAATCTAACGAAATAAATTAAATATTATTAACTAAAGTATTCCTATTTAAAACTAAATACTTACCTGTAAAATAAACCCTAATATAGCTACAATATAACAAATAATTATATTGTAGCTATTTTAGGATTTATATTTATTTTACAGACAACTTTGTATTAATTTTAACTAGGTACAATAGCTATTAAATAGTTATTTACTATTTAATAGCTACATAGTTAAAATAATTACAAAATTACCTGTAAAATAAATCCTAACCTAAGTTACAATTAAACCTAACACTACACTATCAATAAATAAATAAATAAAATAAATTACCTACAATTAGCTACAATTAAACTAAACTAAATTACAAAAACAAACACTAAATTACAAAAAATAAAAAAAGATTACAAGAATTTTAAGCGCCCCCAACATTACAACCCACCACCCACATACCCCTACTCTAACCCAAACCCCCCTTAAATAAACCTAACACTACCCCCTTGAAGATCTCCCTATCTTGAGTCATCTTCAACCAACCGGGCCGAAGTCTTCATTCTTCTATTCTTCTTCATTCTTCTATTGGCTGTTCCAATAGAATGCAAGCTCAATCTGATTGGCTGAATGGATCAGCCAATCGGATTGAACTTGAATCTGATTGGCTGATTCAATCAGCCAATCAGATTTTTCCTACCTTCATTCCGATTGGCTGATAGAATCCTATCAGCCAATCGGAATTCGAGGGACGCCATCTTGGATGACGTCACTTAAAGGAACCTTCATTCGGAGGTCTTGAAGATGGAGCCGCTCCTCGTCGGATGGATGAAGATAGAAGATGCCGCTTGGATGAAGTTGTCTGCCGGTCCGGATGTCCTCTTCTGCCCGGATAGGATGAAGACTTCTGCCGGTCTGGATGTCCTTTTCTGGTCCATCGGATGAAGACTTCGGCCCGGTTGGGTGAAGACGACTCAAGGTAGGGAGATCTTCAGTGGGGTAGTGTTAGGTTTATTTAAGGGGGGTTTGGGTTAGAGTAGGGGTATGTGGGTGGTGGGTTGTAATGTTGGGGGGTGGTATTGTGTTTTTTTTTACAGGCAAAAGAGCTGATTACTTTGGGGCATGCCCCGCAAAAAGCCCTTTTAAGGGCTGGTAATAGAGCTGTTAACTTTTGTAATTTAGATTAGGGTAGGGATTTTTTTTTATTTTGGGGGGCTTTGTTATTTTATTAGGGGGCTTAGAGTAGGTGTAATTAGCTTAAAATTCTTGTAATCTTTTTTATTTTTTGTAATTTAGTGTTTGTTTTTTTTTGTAATTTAGTTTAGTTTATTTAATTGTAGCTAATTGTAGGTAATTTATTTAATTTATTTATTGATAGTCTAGTGTTAGGTTTAATTGTAACTTAGGTTAGGATTTATTTTACAGGTAATTTTGTAATTATTTTAACTAGGTAGCTATTAAATAGTTAATAACTATTTAATAGCTATTGTACCTAGTTAAAATAAATACAAAGTTGCCTGTAAAATAAATATAAATCCTAAAATAGCTACAATATAATTATTCGTTATATTGTAGCTATATTAGGATTTATTTTACAGGTAAGTATTTAGTTTTAAATAGGAATACTTTACTTAATAAGAGTTAATTTATTTCGTTAGCTTAAAATTATATTTAATTTAGGGGGGTGTTAGGGTTAGACTTAGCTTTAGGGGTTAATAACTTTATTAGAGTAGCGGCGAGGTCCGGTCGGCAGATTAGGGGTTAATAAGTGTAGGTAAGGTAGCGGCGACGTTGGGGGGGCAGATTAGGGGGTAATAAATATTATGTAGGTGTCGGCGATGTTACGGGCAGCAGATTAGGGGTACATAGGTATAATGTAGGTTGCGGCGGTGTCCGGAGCAGCAGATTAGGGGTTAATTGTGTAATGCAGGTGTCAGCGATAGCGGGGGTGGCAGATTAGGGGTTAATAAGTGTAAGATTAGGGGTGTTTAGACTCAGAGTACATGTTAGGGTGTTAGGTGCAGACTTAGAAAGTGTTTCCCCATAGGAAACAATGGGGCTGCCCCATTGTTTCCTATGGGGGAATCGTGCACGAGCACGTTTTTCAAGCTAGCCGCTACCGTAAGCAACGCTGGTATTGAGGGTTGAAGTGGCGGTAAATGCGGCTTAACGCTCCCTTTTTGGAGCCTAACGCAGCCCTTCAGAGAACTCTAAATACCAGCGTTGTTTAGAAGCAGCGCTTGAAAAAAAACACGCGTAGCTAACGCACCCCTTTGGCCGCAAAACTCTAAATCTAGGCGATAAAGTGTTAAAAAGTACACTAACACCCATAAACTACCTATTAACCCCTAAACCGAGGCCCTCACGCATCGCAAACACTATAATAAATGTATTAACCTCTAATCTGCCGCTTTGGACATCCCCACCACTATTAAAATGTATTATCCCCTATTCCGCAGCTCCCTGACATAGTCGCTGCTATAATAAACCTATTAACCCCTAAACCCCTGCCCTCCCGCATCGCAAACACTATTTAAATATCATTAACCCCTAAACTGCCGTCCGCCCACACCGCCGCTATAATAAGCCTATTAACCCCTAAACCGCAAGCCCCCCACAACAAAATATACTTAAATAAACTATTAAACCCTAAACCGAAAGCTCCCCACAACGAAATATACTAAAACAGACTATTAACCCCTAAACCGAACGCCCCCCTAATTTTATATTAAAATTACAATTTCCCTATCTTAAAGGGACATTAAACACTTTGAGATGGTAATATAAAATGATAAATTGTATATAATAAAACAACTCTGCAATATAATTTCATTATTTATTTTGTCCTCTTTGCCTGTAATTCCACTCTGAAATTGTGAGCTTTTCAGTTCCTGTTAGAAATGGAAGTGCAGAACACTGTTAAATCCAGCACAACCATTGGCTGCACACTCTAGTGACCTATTTATAACTGTCTCTAATTGGCCACAGCAGAGAAGGTAACACAAGTTACAACATGGCAGCTCCCAGTGTTTTATAGACACTAAAACTTTACACTTATTTTGTCACTTTTTAAACAACTAATGAAACTTTAAAAAATACATCTACGTGTTAGTCATGGACTAATCTTTTCTTTGAATGCATCATTCTATCTAGCATGTATTTAGTGTAAAATGTCCCTTTAAATTCAATTAAAACTTACCTGTCAAATTAAATAAATTAATTTTAAACTAACAATTACACTAAGATAATTATTAAACTACAATTAAATTAACTACCAATTAAATTAAACTAAACATTAAAAAAATCCTAACACTACTCTAAAAATTACAAAAAGTATCTAATTACAAAAAAATAACTAAATTAGAAAAACAAAACAAACACTAAATTACAAAAAATAAGAAACAAATTATCAAAAATAAAAAAGAATTACACCTAATCTAATAGCCCTATCAAAATAAAAAAGCCCCCCCCCCCCAAAAAAAAAACAAACATAGCCTACAATAAACTACCAATGGCCCTTAAAAGGGCCTTTTGTGGGGCATTAGCTCTTTTACATGCCCAGACCCTAAACTAAAAATAAAACCCACCCAAAAAAACCTTAAAAAAACTAGGATTGAGCTCTCATCCTATTGGCTGATTGGAACAGCCAATAGGATTTTAGCAGCGCTAATCCTTTTGGCTGATTGTAATCTTTCAGCCAATAGGAATGCAAGGGACACCATCTTGGATGACGTCATTTGCATTGAAGTTCCAGTGTACGGCAGAGACCGTTTGAAGAGGATTCTCCGTGCTGGATGGATCCGCTCCTCGCCGGATGGATGAAGATAGAAGATGCCGTCTGGATGAAGACTTCTTGCCGCCTTAATGAGGACTTCGCCGGCTGGATGAAGATGGAAGAGGTCGCCCGGATGAAGACTTTTTACCGCCTGGATGAGGACTTCGCCGGCTGGATGGATCCTTCAAAGCGGGACTTCAAGAGCTGTAAGTGGATCGTCGGAGGTTAGTGTTAGGTTTTTTTAAGGGTTTTTTGGGTGGGTTTTATTTTCAGTTTAGGGTCTGGGCATGTAAAAGAGCTAAATGCCCTTTTAAGGGCAATGCCCATACAAATGCCTTTTCAGGGCAATGGGGAGCTTAGTTTTTTTTTTAGATAGTTATTTTATTTGGGGGGGGGGATTGATTGTGGGGGTGGTGGGCTTTACTGTTGGGTGGGGGTGTTTGTATTTTTTTTACAGGTAAAAGAGCTGTTATCTTTGGGGCAATGCCCCACAAAAGGCCCTTTTAAGGGCCATTGGTAGTTTATTGTAGGCTAGGGATTTTTTTTTATTTGGGAGGGGGCTTTTTTTATTTTGATAGGGTTTATGTTAGGGTGTTAGGTTTAAACGTACCTTTTTATTTCCCCATAGACATCAATGGGGCTGTGTTACAGAGCTTTTCATTCTGCGATCGCAGGTGTTAGTTTTTTTGCCGGCTCTCCCCACTGATGTCTATGGGGAAATCGTGCACGAGTATGTCAAAGCAGCACTTGATTTCGGTGCGGTATGGAGCTGAACGCAACCATTTCGCCCGCACAAGCCTGCTTTTTTAAAACTCGTTGTGACGTGAGTCACCAAGATCTGAGGGCCTATTATGGAACATTCTTTGGGCTGGAGGTACATGGGCTTAAGGATACCCAGAGACTGCATGGAAATGTGGAATTTTATATGCTGGACACCCCATGTACTTTCATAACTCTGTCTTATGTCCATGTCACCCTGTATCCATAAATACAGGATGGGTACAGGGTGTGAGTGCCCCTTGTGGGAGCAATTGTGACTCTATAAACCAAGTGGGCATAAAGGACTTAATAGCTAATAAGGGCTGTTCTTATATTCTGTAATAAGATGTATTTTATTTACGTTTCAGATCTGATTGTGTCTCAGGAGTCTGTCTGGGTAAACTGATTGTGTTCCTGTGTGATTATGTTAACTAGACTGCCCAACATCAGATTGTCTGAGTAAACTTTCTTCCCCAGTTAATTAACTTGATATGTTAATCTGTTTTACCTGTGAATAGACAATTGTTAGAGGTTTGATGTATTGTTCATATGTTTGCTTTACTGTTTAACCAATGCCCTCTGTAACCTGAAGCTCTGTAAATCTGCAATGCCAGGGTGTATAAATCTGTGTGTTGCTTTCAAATAAAGTGTTCATTTTTGTGTTGCCTCAGATCTGTCCTTCATAACTTTAGACTGCGGTCAAAGCGGGGGTACCAGGAGCTATTGCTCTGGATAAAAGGATGTCCAGGACAAGGGAAGTGTTCTGACGGAGGTACTCATTTGGGGTACCAGGCGGTACGTTACACTCATAATACCAGTGTTATATGGAGGTGAAAACGTCGCATTTGTGGCGGTCGTTAAAATCCCTATAGCGCTCCAAACTTGTAATCTAGCTGAATGTAAATTAGTTGACGCCGATTTGTTACATCAATTTTGGGCTTGTCCCAAAATCAAAGAATTCTGGTGTTGCGTCAACTTTTGGCTCAATAGAATCCTTAAAGATAAGATTATTCTGGATAAATATTAGGTCTTTTTTTCTATATGAGAGAAAGAATAAATGGGATCATGTTCACCTTATCAATACTATCATTTTGGGGTCTAGATGTCTGAATCTTAAAGAGTGAAAAGATAATAAAGAACCATCCTTGGGGTCAATTTATCAAGCTTCGTATGGAGCTTGATGCCCCTTGTTTCTAAAGACCGCTGCTCCATAACCTGTCCGCCTGCTCTGAGGCGGCGGACAGAAATCAACCCGATCGAATAAGATCAGGCTGATTGACACCCCCTGCTAGCAGCCAATTGGCCGCGAATCTGCAGGGGGCGGCACTGCACCAGTAGTTCCCCAGAACTGCTGGTGCAATTATAAATGCTGACAGGGTATACTGACGGCATTTATCAATGTGTGGCGGACATGATTCGCAATAGCGGATCATGTCTGATCGCACAATGATAAATCTACCCCCTTGAATAAACTTTTCAATCGAATGCAGAAGCAAGCAGTAATAGAACAATTTGATCTGCCTATATGTTCTATAAGTATCTAAGGAAATGGTTATGCTTCATCAATTCATATAATAGCAGTACGCCAAATCAATTCCTGGTTCCCTTACAAAACTTCATTTTCCTAGACACATATTGAGGAAGATTAAGGATTGACAAATCAAGGACATCTAGTTGACAGTAACTGATGGGATGACGATCTCTCTCCTAATGCCTTTCTTTTCCATCTGATCCCTATTTTTTTTTCTTTCTTCTCTCCCCTCCTCGGGCCCTTAGCTCGCCTTAAGAAACGTTTAGAGGCGTTCTCTGGTTAACACCTTCCTTATATAAATTGGAAGATAAAGTATTTTGTTATTTTTTCTTTCTTGTTTTATTATTTTTACAAATTAACTAAAAGTTGGGTTGTTGATTACTTATACGATATCTGTTTTTGCTATGTATATAGATTATTATTGATGTGAGGGTAAACATCTGCGGAACTAAGACAAAAGTCATTTGATAATATTATTATGTTTATCTGTATTTTTATTTTGTGCCACTAATTTCATGACAATCATCTGGTAACATGATATGAACTACTTCTTTTCTTCTAAATACAAATAAATAAAAAAAAAGAACTCTCATGTCATACAGTGTTATATTACAGTTGGCTTTTCTCTCCTTCACATACAGATATACGTGGGGACATTTAGCAAAATCTGCCTTATTAGAATCTCACTAGGGATCTCGCAGTGCTGGAGAATCATTTTATATCATCTTGTCTGAGTGGAGAGATTTATCTCATCAGGCCCTGATAGTCTGCAGGCTATATCTCCTCTGTGGAAGACGTGATGCACAAAACAAGGAATATTTTCCAGCTCATGTTCATTCTCAGTTGAGTATATCTTTTCTTTTTCTACAGGATGGTGATATGTCACATTCAGTGATGTAACGGAGCAAGATATGGAACTGATAAGGGCAGTAAAGTCCATAAACTGCAAGTGCTGAGAGAACTGAGCCCTTGGGCATTGACGAATGGTGAAGGCCATTCATAGTAAACACGAGGACAACAGAGATATCAGTGGTGCTGAAGGGGTTTCACCAGAACCGTATGAACCTGGGAACTACACAGATTACTGAGTTCACTAATGGCTGCAGTAGTGGTGGTCATACACAATCAGTACTTCTGTTTGTCTAGTGTGAGTGGTATCACCTGGCCTCTTCTTTACAAGCTAGTGATCAGACATGCAATAAAACGTCTCTTTATGTAAATGTTAGTGACACTCTACTCCTCTCTGTACCTGATGTCATCCCCTTCTCGGTTTGTGAGTTGTGGTTTTCCAGTGAGAAACTGATGTACAGTCACAGAGATATCGATAGCGAGGACATAGCCTAGTGGGGAACAAAGAAGGACATGAAGATCAGGTTGCCCCCAGCTCTGCACACAACCAACCAAAGGAAAGTCAGAAATAATAACACAAATTAACAGTTAGAATCCCCAGACATAGTGGGGAAAGCCATCTGCCCCAGTTCAATCAATTCCCATCTTTTTGGAAATTCTAACAAGTTTTAATGATAAATCGCACTCTCATTTACAGATGAAAAAACAATCCTCTTTGTTTTGATCACTATAGGGTCAATCACTTTCTGTAAAACAACGATATCTAATGATTTTTATAACAAATTTACCATTAAAGTCTATGGATATTGTAGTAGATAAATGATTGATAAGGATTGTGATCAGCCCCTACGTGCAACATTTTTACACAAACTCTTTCCATTTAGTGCTCAAGGCACAAGCCCATTCCTGAGAATACCTCAGTATGCAATCATTGACAGGAGTGGCATTTCAACAAAGGGGCCAAACCAAGAGAACAGATTGACTTGAAAACATAATTGTTGTTTTATCTGAATCATGAAAGTTTAATTCTGGCTGACATATCACTACTGTAGCTCTGTATGTGACTGCAGGATTTATCTAATCTTTATATGTATAAAAATATGTGTCTGCAGTGCTTATAGAACATGTATATGAGCCAGTATATAAATGTATATAGATTACTGTGTATATGTATATATTATTATTATTATTATTATCAGGTATTTGTAGAGCGCCAACAGATTCTGCAGCGCTGTAAACATAGTCAGTGTACAGGATAGCTTTTGTAGGGATCAAGTGGGTACAGGGCCCTGCCGAGAGTTTCACTGTTGTAGTCGGCTCTTATGAAGGCGATCTGCAAACAGCTGGGCTCGTAGGCTTACATTCTAAGGGGTTTAAGGGGAAAGCAATGGAGTTAGGAAAAGTTAGTGTTGGTTGTAAGCATCCCTGAATAGTAGAGTTTTTAGGGAGCGCTTGAAGCTGTTAAAACTAGGGGAGAGTCTTGTGGAGCGAGGCAGGGAGTTCCACAAGATGGGGGTCAGTCTGGGGAAGTCCTGTAAACGGGAATGTGAGGAGGTAACAAGAGAGGAGGAGAGGAGGAGATCCTGAGCTGATCGAAGGGGACGGGAGGGAGAGTATCTGGAGACAAGTTCTGAAATGTAGGGGGAGCAGTGCAGTTGAGAGCTTTGTATGTCAGAGTGAGGATTTTGTGTTTAATAATAGAGGCAAGAGGAAGCCAGTGAAGGTATTGGCAGAGAGGTGTAGCCGATGAAGAGCGACGAGTAAGGAAGATGAGCCTGGCAGAGGCATTAATAATGGATTGTAAAGGAGCTATGCGGCAGCTAGGTAGACCAGAGAGGACGGAGTTGCAGTAGTCGAGGCGGGAAAGGATGAGAGAGTGGATTAAAATCTTAGTTGTATCTTGTGTAAGGAAATGTCTAATTTTAGAGATGTTTTTAAGGTGGAAGCGGCAGGCTTTAGCCAAGGACTGAATGTGAGGAGTGGAGGAAAGATCTGAGTCAAGTGTGACCCCAAGACATCGGACATGCGGGGTAGGAGTAATGATGGAATTATCAACAGTTATAGAAATTTTGGGGGTGGAGACATTGGAAGAAGGGGGAAAAATAAGGAGTTCAGTTTTTGAGAGATTTAGCTTAAGGTAGTGAGAGGACATCCAAGATGAGATATGAGAAAGACAGTTAGTGACACGGGTTAGTAAGGAAGGAGGTAGGTCTGGTGCAGAGAGGTAGATTTGGGTGTCATCGGCATACAAATGATATTGAAACCCATGGGACTTTATTAAGGAACCTAATGATGATGTGTAGATTGAAAAGAGAAGGGGACCAAGGACAGATCCTTGAGGTACCCCAACAGAAAGTGGTAACGGGGCAGAGGATGCTACGGAGAAGGCTACACTAAATGTACGGTTAGTCAGATAGGAAGAGAACCACGAGAGAGCTGTGTCGCAGATGCAGAAGGATTGGAGGGTTTGGAGCAGAAGAGGGTGGTCAACAGTGTCAAAGGCTGCAGACAGGTCAAGGAGGATAAGCAGAGGGAAGTGGCCTTTGGATTTTGCTGTAAGTAGGTCATTGGTAACCTTGACAATTGCTGTCTCTGTAGAGTGATGGGGATGAAATCCAGATTGCAGTGGGTCAAGAAGAGAGTTTAGTGTAAGGAAATGGGATAGACGTGCGTATACTAGCTTTTCGAGGAGCTTTGAAGCAAGAGGGAGTAGGGAAATAGGGCGGTAGTTGGATGGGGAGGTTGGATCGAGGGAAGGTTTTTTGAGGATAGGTGTGACCAGTGCATGTTTTAGAGATGAGGGAAATATACCAGTGCTGAGGGAGAGGTTGAAAATGAGTGTGAGTATGGGGGTGAGGGTAGAAGAGAGGGAGGGGAGTAGCTGTGAGGGGATGGGGTCAAGGGGACAGGTAGTGAGGTGGGAGGACAGTATAAGGGCAGAAACTTCATCCTCGTTAACAGGGGGCAAAAGAGCTGCATTTTTGGATATTTGGGTTTTGGATGATTGTGAGCTTTTGAGGGGGGTGGGAGATTGGTAGTATGTTGAGAGCTGATTTCACTTCTGATGGAGTCAATTTTGTTATTAAAGTGGCTGGCAAAATCTTGAGCTGAGAGAGAGATTGTATTAGGAGGTGGGGGTGGGCGGAGAAGAGTATTGAACGTGGAGAACAGACGTTTTGGGTTAGAGGAAAGAGTAGAGATGAGATTAGAGAAGTATTGTTGCTTATAGAGATTAAGGGCAGAATAGTAGGAGTTCAGGATGAACTTGTAGTGAAGAAAGTCAGCTGAACTCCGTGATTTCCTCCAGTGTCGCTCAGCAGTACGGGAACATCTGCGTAGGTACCGTGTCAGAGGAGTATGCCAGGGCTGGGGATGAGTGTGTGATTTCCGAGCAGTGGTAAGAGGGGCGAGATTGTCAAGGACGGATATAAGGGTGGAATTATAGTGGCAGATAGATTGTTCAGGGCAGGAAAAGGAGGAGAAGGATGAGAGGAGCGGTTTAAGGGAATTAGCAAGTTGTTGCTGATCTAAAGACCTAATGCTTCTGTGAAGTTTGGTGTGAGGAGTAGAAGGTGGGAGAGTTGTAGGAAGGGATGATATGTTGCAGGTAAGGAGATGGTGGTCAGAAAGAGGAAAAGGGGAGTTTGAGAAGTTTGAGAGAGTGCATCGACAGCTAAAGATCAGGTCAAGAGAGTGACCGTCTTTGTGAGTGGGAGAATCAGTCCATTGTGACAGACCGAAAGAGGAAGTGAGTTGCAGAAGTTGTTTAGCAGATGAGGCAGTGAGATTGTTAAGAGGGATGTTGAAGTCGCCAAGAATGAGGGCAGGGGTGTCTGAGGAAAGGAAATAGGGTAGCCAGTCGGCCAAGTGATCTAGAAATTGAGTTGAGGAGCCAGGGGGTCGGTATATGACTGCAACACGTACAGAGAGAGGGGAGAATAAGCGAATCATGTGGGTTTCGAATGAGGGAAAAGTGAGGGAAGAGATAGGATGTATTTGTTGAAAGGTGCAACGAGAGGAAAGTAAAATACCTACACCACCTCCTTGTCTATTACCAGACCTAGGAGTGTGGCTGAAGTGGAGACCCCCATGTGACAGAGCAGCAGTGGATGCTGTGTCTAGGGGAGAGAGCCAGGTTTCTGTTAAGGCCAGAAGGTTGAGGGAGTGGGAGATGAAGAGGTCATGTATAGAAGTGAGTTTGTTGCAAACAGAGCGAGAGTTCCAGCGTGCACAGGTGAAAGGGGTAGTGGCTTTAGATGCAAGAGGAATGTGAGAAAGGTGTGCAGAGTTTTGTTTTCTGAGTCTATGGGATGGTACACATGGATGTGCGTGGCTTGTCAGTGGTTGGGGACCGGGATTAGGGGAGATGTCACCAGCAGTAAGTAGAAGCAAGAGGGAGAGTGACATGAGATGAGATACAGATTTGCAGTAGTGAGACTGCTTTTGAGATGAGCTGCAGGGGGTAGAGAGAGTGTTTAGGAATAGGTAAAGTTCATGAGTAGAAAAGTAAGGTGAGTTTATATATATAAAAATAACAAGAGTATTGCATTGAGCAATGATACTTTTTTATGGGATTAACTATACATTTATAAGTTGACAAGCTTTCGGAAGAGTTCCTTCCTTTATTAAGTCTGAAGCAAATTTGCGTCTGCAAGTTTCATAATTTCCTGCGTCTTGTATTGCTATAGACTTGATAAAGGAAGGAACTCTTCTGAAAGCTTGTCAACTTATAAATGTATAGTTAGTCCCATAAAAAAGTATCATTGCTCAATGCAATACTCCTGTTATTTTGATATCTAAATCTCTGGACTAACACGGCTACTCCAATCAAAGAAAAAAATAAAAAAATATATATATATATGTATCTGTCTATATGTGCCTGTATATAACTGTATATTATAGCTTACTGCAGTGATTTTTAACCTATTTTTTGCCGTGGCACACTTTTTTAAATTAAAAAATCCTGTGGCACACCACCATCCCAAAATTTAAAAAAAATCACACATTGTAGCCTAATACAGCATATATATATACACATACACACAAACACACA